>NC_081432.1:63757452-64012452 GCF_949786415.1 Peromyscus eremicus
CTTGCCATGTCCCCCACCTACTGACTGAGATGAGTTCTGGGTCACCTCCATTTTGTCGTGGACAGTCTGATTCCTTTCTGGGGTGGAGCCCACATCTGTTTTGAGCCCACAGGCCCCTCTGTCGTGCCTTGAGTAGTCCAGTTTCAAATGAAGAGGCTGGTGCTGGTCCACAGAAGCTCAGTTTGATAACTGTGTCTGCAGGCAGCTTCCCATCGATCCAGCTCCCGTTATGTGGCGGCCAGATATTCACGAATTTCTGAATACCAGTCTCCTTTATTCTAGTAGAGTGGACAGAGCAGCCGGAAGGACAACTAGCTCTGTCATCACAGGGCTGTCTGTCCCCTTAACAAATTCCTATTACTCACGCCTTGTCTGGGTTTAAATAGTCTGCTTCATTTATTAACAGGCTTCTCCAGTCAGGCCCAGCTTTCTCTCTCTCTCTCTCTCTCTCTCTCTCTCTCTCTCTCTCTCTCTCTCTCTCTCTCTCCTCTCTTACACACACACACACACACACACACACACACACACACACCCCTCCCACCCGCCATCACACACAAATCCTAAGTGTGTTCCATTGACTCTGAGGTCTAATCAGTATGCTGACAGGCTAACAGCCCAGCTGTCCTACTGTTTCTCAGAATGGCCTCACTGAGCCATACTGTAAACAAAGCTACTTATATTTCCCTAGAAAAGGTGTATTTGGGTGTATGTGTCCTCTATTTAAATATCGTCTTCATTTCTATGAATTTCTGGCATGTCAATCTTGGTGATGTTTCTTAGGAGTTACTTGCCTAATTTTGGCAGTCCATCTGGAAATGTGGTTTTGTTAGGATGTGTGATAATAGCAAGAGTAGCAGTCTCGTGTTAATAGTTTGCCTTTGAATTTAGAACTAGAAAACAAGATGCTGATTGCAATAATTGGCGTTTGTAAAGCAATTTAGTACAATCCTTGCACATGTTCGGTGATACATATTAAATGTATTTAGCAGTTTAAGGGGTGGGCAACATATTTACTCTTCAGAAAATGGTTGAGCAATTATTACTTTGAAAAATAGAGACTTCAATTGTAACGATGCCTTTCATATTTCCCTTCCATGGGGACTTGTCCCAGCACAGTATTGTCCCCAAGCCTTCCACCCTTGAGTTCTTCCCAGACGTGGACCTCAGTCTCCTAAAGCCTGGGTGTTGGTTGTAATGCTGCCACCATGGTGGCCTGTGAGCGCATTATCACTTGCAGACTGCAGGGACCTGGTGAAAACAATGTCAGAAGTGGAATCTCACAATAAAAGCGTTCCAGCGGGAGTGCTGTCCCCCAGCCTAGTGAGTGGCTTAGGGCCAGCTTACTCTGCTCTGTTCCTGACAGATGTGGGCAACCAGGGGTCAGAGTGTGACCCTTTCTCTGGTTAGCAGTGTGGGTCTGCAATTATTCCTGACTCCAGGCCTCTTCCCCTTGAATGACTGTGCCCTTACCTCTGACTTCCTGTATGGTTCTAGGCTCTGGGTTCATCTCCATATCTAACCTTATGGATTACAGGGTGGCTGTTTGGGTTAGGTTGGCATGTCACCCTTTCCATTCTTTGTTAGGTCTCTTGGTCTCTAGCTTGGCACTAGCCTCCTGTCACTGTGGGCAGGAAAGAGAGGCTGAGTGTGACTGATGGCAGAAAGTGGTCAGGATGGGAATGAAGGGCTGCTGGAAGCAAGGGCAAGGGTCACCGCTGGGCTCACCCGAGGCCCCACATCTATGACGTCTTGGCTGGTACCTCCCCTGATGCCTGCCAAACACTGGATCCAACTCTAAGTAAATTAATGAGTTACCACGGGCATAGGGACTCTCTAACCACCAACTCCCCCAGACTCCCACAACACAGGTTATAGACGGGCCTCAGACATAACTGGTTCCTACCAGGAAAGCACCCAGAAGCAATCTAACTGGGTGGGAACGGCTGAAAGGAGAAATCACTTCCCAAATACTCCTGTGAGCACCGTTAGGTTCTCCACTCCTCTCTGTGAAAGGCCCACTGTTTACCAACTAGCTCCTTGGTGAGGCCTGCTTTTGACCTAGTCAGAATTCCTCCTTCCTCTCTGGGGTAAGAAGGGCATGCGATCAGCATGTCTGTGTGGCTGCCAGATTCTCATGTGGCTTTTGCTGCCTGTCTCCTGTGGTGGCTCCACTGCTGGGGGCAGGGAGGCTTCATGGCCTCAGGCTCAGACTCAGGCTCCTTGGCTTTTGTTCTCCTTGCTAGGTCTGTAACGTAGAAGTGTCAGCATTTCCCTGGTCTTCAGTTTTCACGTTTTAGGGGGAAACAGTGGAACTCCTAAGGATTGGGGCACCTAAGTGCTCTGTACAATGGTCTGGCATTGACTTCATTAGTTTTCTTTTCTGTTACTGTGGTATTTCACTCAGTCAGTCGGATATCTGTGCCTGTGAGACTCAGGCAGAGTACACTTCTTAGTTTTGTTCATGTCAGCTCCTAGCAAAATGAGGCTGTTGGTTGGAAGAGCAGCAGCCAGTGTCAGAGGGGTGAGCTCATGGTCACATGACACCGGGACTGAAGTGAAGCCTAAGAGGAGCCTGAGGGAAAGAGAATACCCCTGCCCCAAGCATGGCTGCTGCTTGTTGAGGGTGTCTGGCGGCCTCCGCGGCCATGAGCTGAGCCTTTTCCTTGACCACACCTGGGCAGTGCTGTGTTCCTGGTTCTTCATGTAGACTGCCCTCCTCCACTGCAGTCTGTTCAAGCCCAGGGTAAGCTCCGCTTCCTTTGCCTGTCTCCCCACTCGGAGGAGATTTTAACATACTCTAATTTCATTGTTGATTTTCCCCCTGTGTGAATGAGTTTATTGAGGGTGGGAAGTGGGGCATAAATGGTGTCTCTCCCACACATTCCACGGTGATACCCATGGCAAGAAGTGCCGCCTGTGGCCTTTGCACAAGAGCACAGGACCACAGCGTGCAGAGCATCATCATTTGGCCCACCATGTGTTGGGCGCTGGTGCTGCCCCTCTGGACAGGGCCTGGTTTCTGGTATGTCTGTGTTGGACGTGGATATGTTGCTGTACTACACACGTGGCCCCTCAGTTCTGTGTGTATACCCAGTAGGTGCCTCAGCTCATCACTCCTGGGTGCTGATTCTGCAAAGCATGTTACACAGTTGTGCGTTTTAGATTAGTTCTTTCTTGGACAGATACACACACACACACACACACACACACACACACACAGGGAGAGAGAGAGAGAGAGAGAGAGAGAGAGAGAGAGAGAGAGAGAGAGTTTTTTTTTTTTGGGGGGGGGAGACAAAGTTTCTCCATGCAGCCCTGGATGTCCTGGAACTGGCTCTGTAGACCAGGCTGGCCATGAACTCAGAGATTCCCTGCCTCTGCACCTCAAATGCTGGGATTAAAGGCATGTGCCACCACTGCCCAGCCTTGGACAGATATTTTTAAGAAATGTGAATTGTACATTTCTCCTAAATTAACACGGGGCTTTTAATTTAATTTGAATGTCTCTGTACCTTGTTTGCCAAAGGCAGAGAGGGGTTTGGGAGTACCCTCTCCCAGCATCCAGCAGCAGAGGGCACCACAGTGAAGGAGATGAAGCAGGAGACAGAACCACCTCACAGCAGCAAACAGCAGCTACGTTAACGAATTTGAACTACAGTCTTTATATTTTCACCTTATCTAAAATGAAAGGCAATTTAAGAATTCTTGTCAAGGAACTTTTCTGGAGCATTTTCTACCTCCTAGCTGGTTTAAATTATTTACTTTTATTATGATTATTAATCATCTTGAGACAGAGTCTTATGGAACCCAGGCCGACCTTGAACTCATTATGATGACCTTGAACTTCTGCTTCTCGGGCAGCCACCACCAGTTGCTAGAATCACAGGCTACGCCATCATGCCTGGTTACAGGCACTGCTGGGGCTGGAACCCCGGGGCTTCCTGCTGGCAAGCACTCGACCAACTGAGCAAGGGCAGAATCCTACTTCAGGGCAGTTTCAGCACCCCACAAAGAAGCCCTGGAGGCGCCCCATCTACTCCCCAGCCTCCTTTTTATGTCTTTATAGGTTTGTCCATTCTGAACATTTCATAGAAATGGAATCATGAAATGTGTGGTATCTTTGTGGTTTCTTTCACTGAAGATGGCTTCAGTGTTTTCTGGGCTGTAGCATGTATCATTTCTTCGCTGCATTGTTATGGATATTTTGTTTGTCCATGTAAAGATTTAGTTTGCACTTTTGAGCTGCTGTGACCGATAACGACCTCATGTTTCTGAGCACTGTGTGTGTGTTTGCGTATGTGCTGTACATGAGGGCACATGTGCATGTGTGTGGAGGCCAGAGGTCCACAGACGTGCTTTGTTTTTACTTCATTTTTGTATATAATGTGAAGGAAGGGCCCAAATTTGTTTTTTTCACGTAGAGGCCCAGTTTCTCTGGTATCATTCGCTGAACACACTCTTCTTACACTAAACTCTTGGCACCTCTGTTGTGCATCATTTGATCATGAAGTTAAGGATTTATTCCTGTATTCTGGATTCTGATCAACCTGTCTGTCCTTATACCAGCACCACAATGTTTTTATTGTTGCAATAACTTAAATTGGGAGGCATGATTGCATTGGATTGTTAGGTGACTGTGGGGACTATCACCATTGTAGCAACGTTAAATCTTCCAATCCATGAGCATGGGATACCTTTCTATTTATTTAGATCTCAGCTTTTCAATATTGTTTTGTAGTTTTCAGTGCATCTTACACTTTTTTCTTTATTAAATTTGTTGCTTTTTTTTTTTTTTTGAGATAGGGTCTCACTATGTAGCCTTGGCTGGCTTGAACTCAGAGATCTGGTGCCTGTCTCTACCTTGAGTGCTGGAATGAAAGCTTTATCCCACCATGCCTGGACTTAATTCTCTCTCTCTCTCTCTCTTTCCTTCCCTCCCTCACCTGGATTTTTTTGTTACAAGCATATAGAAATGCAGATGTCTATATAACCCTGTGTTCTACAACCTTATCTGTATTTATTAGTTCTAATACCTTTTTGGTGATTTGGATTTTCTGTATATGAAATTATGCATCTGCAACTTTCTCTTCTCCAGTCCGAATGCTTTTTGTCTATAAATTCTCTTGCTTACTTTGCTATGCTAAGTGGAAAGCATAGGAGCAGACACACTTGTCTTCTCCTATTCTAGAGGAAGATGCTTCCAGTCTCCCACCAAGATGCTAGCTCTGGCATCAGGGTAATACTGGATTCATTAGGACAAGTTCAAATCATGTGTTCTCTTCTGTTTTGGGAAGTTAATGACTGATTGGTGTTCATTCCGCTTTAAGTATTTGGGAGAATCCACCAGTGACATCATCTGGACCTGTTTTTCTTTGTTGAAGTTTTAAAATTACTCATTTAATATTTTCACTTCATGTAAGTCTGCTTATATTTTCTTTAGCTTCTTGTACCGTTTTGGTAGTTTATGCCTTTCTTTAAAAAGATTTATTTATTTATGTGTGTTTTCCCTGTGTGAGTGTCTGTGTCACATGCATGCAGGAGCCCTCAGTCACCACAAGAGGGCCTCAGATCCCCAACACTGGAGCTGCAGGCAGTTAGGAGCCAGCCCAGCTCCTCTGCAACAGAGCAGATGCTCTTCTAAGCACCAAGTCCTCCAGTCTGCCCAGTTTACCTCGTTTCGGTTGTTTGGGGTTTTTATTGCTGTTGTTGTTTTGTTTTCTGTCTTTAGTTTTAGTAACATGTACAATTCATCTAAGTTAGCCAATTTTTTGGTATGCACTTCCTTGTAAAAATCTTGTATAATTCTTTTTATTTTTGTAAGATTGGTTCTGATAGACCCTTCTTCTTTCATTAATTTTAGTATTTCATCTTTTCTTTTCTTAATCTAATAAAAATCTCATCAGTTTTGTGTATCTTGTTGTCTACTGCTGAGAAGTCTTTAAGTTACTTCAACAATGATACATTTTTCTTTTTCTGCAGATCAACTTCTTTACCCCAGGAATCTCAGGGGGGTTGGTAGGTTTTTAATGTTCCAGTTCCAGACTGCTAGAATGGGAGTGATCACACACCACCCCCCTCCTGTGTCTGGATTCACAAGGTGACCAGCTTCCTTTAAACACTGGAGGTCTGAGCATCTCAGCCCTCCATGAAATGTGTGCAGTCTGTGTGAGCCATGTGACATTGGTGTGCAGAGCAGGACTGGTAAGGAAGCTGAATCTTGTTGGTGAGTTAAGTATGATTAAAAAGGGCTTTGAAATATATTTTTTTATTACCAGGCATTCTACACAAATTTTTTAAAATTGGCCCTGTCATATAAACAGTAAATATATAAATCATATAATTTTAGTATTACCATCCTAAATAAGAGAAATTATTCTGTCATATCATTATAGAAATATTCAGAGACAATCATGATACTCCATTCTAGTCACTAAGGGCTTCTGAGGGACCATCCAGATCTATCTGTTGCTTATAACTTGTGTTGTTTCACGGGGCTTACCCAGATCCTGCATAAGCCATCTACCTGACCTGTTAGATGATCAAAAGTGACCTGGGATCAAAAGTGAATTCAGAACAGATTGGTTGCTCATCCTCAGCTTTTGTTGCCCCCCTCCCCAGAGTGTGCGTTTTATATTTACCTACAACCTCCATCCTATTTCATGGTCTTCTTTTACCAAAATGTGCCCGGAAACTCAGCACTGTCCCATTCTTTTCCTGGAAATCACAAGGAATCAACAAAAGAGAATGACGAGCAGTGAGAAATGCTAGCTTAGACTCTTCAGTGTAGTGTTTTTAAGGCCGCAGAGAATTCTCATGTCGGTGTAGGAATCACATGTAAGGAGAGATGTGAAGCCAATGGTAGCAGATCTCAGCAGGGCACCATGGGGTGGGCAAGTCATCCAGCATCTGCCTAGAAAAAACAGTTTGGACAAAAATTAAGGTTGACCTTAGTGGCCACAGTTCAGAGAGGAGAGGGGGCACACAATCCGTATTTGTAGAAGGTACTATGCCCTTGTGGCTGAAAACTAGCTATTATAGGGCACTTTCCTGCTCCACCCCTGAGTTCAGGACCATCTTTCATATGGCTTTTCTCTTTATTAAAAAATTACATATTATCATAATCTTATGAACAGAATCAAAGACATACAGTATTCCTAGGCTGGAAGACTCAATAGCCCAAGGCAGGCAGTTCTCAAATTGACTCATGAATGTATCATAACACTCAACAAAATGTGATCTTATTTTTACAGATATAGATAAGTGATTTTGAAATTTATATGGGAAGAACAGAAACTAGAATAATTAGAACAATTTTGAAAAGTAATGGAATGGGAGGAATAAGCGTCACACCTGTGATCCTGGTAGGTTTGTGAGTTCAAGAGGGGACTATCTAATGAGGCCAACAAAGACAAGAACTGTTTACTTCAAAACTTAAGATTAAAGGAAGCAATACTGATCAAAACAGTGTGTATTGATGGAGGGCTAGACACAGAGATGACTGGATAGAATGTAGAGCTCAGAAGTAGACAGACGTGTAGCCATTTTAACTTTGATGAATGTGCTAAAGAAACTTGGGTGGAGAAGGGATAGTATTTCCAGCAAATAGTATGGAAACAGCTGTACACTTACATAAACACATTTAAACCTTTGGTCTAAATCTCATAGTTTATGTTCAGAATAAAAATGGGTTTTACATCTAGATGTAAAGCATGAAACTATGAACATTCTAGAAGAAAACATAGGAAATAGTTGGAACCCTAGAGTAGAAGAAGAATTCTTACACATGACACCAAACAGAACTATAAAAGAGAGCTGGGCAGCTGTGGCGCACACCTTTAATCCCAGCACTCAGGAGGCAGAGCCAGGCAGATCTCTGTGAGTTCGAGGCCAGCCTGGTCTACCGAGTAGGATCCAGGACAGGCACCAAAACTACACAGAGAAACCCTGTCTCGAACGCCCCCTCAAAAAAAGAACTATAAAAGAAAACAAAACTGAAGTTAACAAAATTAAAACCTTTCTGCAGAAGGCTATTAACAAAAGGTAACTGGGAAAAAATATTGTAAATCAGATACACACCAAAAGACATGACCAGAATCTACAAAGAACTATCAAGATAAGCAGGGCGCTGGAGAAATGGGTGGTTAAGAGCACTGGCTGCTTTTGTCAAGGACCTGGGATTGGTTCCCAACACCCACGTAGTGGTTCACAAACATCTGTAACTCTAGTTCCAGGGGATCCCACACCCTCTTCTGACTTCTGTGGACACCAAACCACACACACAGAACAAACACATTCACGCACACTCATGTGCATAAGATATTCAAACGCTCATATGCATAAAAATAAGTAATTTTTAAGAAGAGGGACAATGTAATCTTTGTAAATGGACAAAGTGCAGACACTTTGCTAAGAAGAATTAGAGATCATGAATAAGACACAAAAGGATCCCCAAAACTGCTAAGGAAATGCAGACTGCAGCTGTACATGGTGGGACACATACAGTGTCCTACAGTGTTAGAGTGATTGACACAGCAAATGTTGGCAGGCGCTGGTGAGCACAGACAAACTGAGCACACACATACTGCTTGTCTTGCTAGCCCGAGTGCAGAATAGAGTAGCTGGTCTGGAAGACACTTGGCAACTGTATATATATGGGCACACACTTAGGTTGACCCAGTAACACACTTCTTGAGTGTTAGCCTAGAAAAGTGAAAGCAGTGTTTGTACAAAGCCCCAGTAGGTGTGTTTACAGAAGTTCTGTTCCTTGAAATCAAACACAGAGTCCAGATGTCCCCAGTGGGTGGACATGCTGTGTCCACTCACAAGTCTTGCATACACTGGACTCAGCAATGAAAATGGATAAACACAGCAATGTGGGTGAGTCTCCAAGGCGTCACACTGAGTGGAAGAAGCCAGTCTTGAAAGGTTACAGGCTGCAGAGCCCATTCACATCCCCTTGAAGGCAAAAATGATGGGACACGAGAGGGGATATGGAATTAGTCTGTGTTTTTATTTTGATGGTAATCACACACACACACACACACACACACACACACACACACACACACGAGATAACAGAACTATATACCAAAAGGAAAATAAAGTTTTACTGTGTTTTCAAAATATTTTTAAAATTTTTATTGGCAGAAAAATACCTTCTTCTTGTGGTATGTTCTACATGCAAACTGTGTCTGTTCAGGGTAACCCCAGCTGCTTCCAGATGTCGTTTCATTGTAAACGTTTCGGTCACATTTTTCCTCCAGCTGCCTTCTGAGTCTCCCGTGGTACAGCCACACCTGTCTCATTTGCTTTGCAAATCTCTGTAGATTTTCAACCCATTGCCATCTCTGGGCTGTTCTCCAAGTCTCTAAAATATGCCACACATCCCTTGTCATATTTAACTGTTCTAATTTGTGTGTGTGTGTGTATCTGTTTGTTTGTGTATGTGTGTACCTGTTTGTGTGTGTGCTCAACACTTGTGTACAAGTGCCTGCAAAGGCCAGAAGAGGTCATTTGATCCCCCATAACTACAGTCACAGGCAGCTGTAGCCACCTAATATAAGTGCTGGAAACTGAACCCAGGTCCCTTACAAAAGTAGCAAGTACTCTCATCCACTGACCCATCTCTCTGCCTGTGCCTCTACTTACACACACACACACACACACACACACACACACACACACACACACACCCGCTTCTGGTCCACAGCCCTGCTTGTTTTCATGCCTCACTAGCATTTCAATGAAGAAACTCATTCTTCGATGCTGTAGAAAACCCCCAAGTGGCACTGGCTGAATGCACACTCTAATTGTGATGCCTGCTCTTCTCTTCATAGTGGGATTTGCAACCATCCTGTATAAAGTCATAGTTTTCCTGGAACCATTTCTAGGTGGTGATTTTCCTCCTGAGGATTTGTCTTATTAAGCCATTAGGGTGGACAATGGACACACTTGAATGTCTGGGTGGCAGCAGGCTGCTCTGTTGGGACACAGGATAAAACGCCATAAACATCTTCCTTTATTTTATTGGATTTGGCTCAAGCTGTTGGCAGGGCTATTGTGTGCTCAGCTCCAGTTGTTATGGAAAGGTTTTTTATTTCACAAGTAGAAAATCTATGCTTGAATTTGATACAGTGTTGCCGTGAAGGTAATGTCCTTTCATCTGCGTGTGTATCAGAGCGAACGGTGATCTGACTCGGGTGCCCATGCTGCCCTCACACTTTTTATTGATCATCAAAAGACAAAGGTGGCCTTTGATTCTTTCCAGATGCTAGAAAATTAGAAGACACTGCAAAAATGACTTTGTCACCAAGGAGAAGACACGGTGCAAAATAACATGGGCAGTGTCCTTCCCCAGGGCACACGTTCTCAGCAACTCCAGTGTTGAACACACTCGGATTCCACCAAAAAGTGTCAACTCCAGTGTTGAACACACTCGGATTCCCATGAACAAGTGACAACTCCAGTGTTGAACATCCTCGGATTCCCACGAACAAGTGACAACTCCAGTGTTGAACACACTCGGATTCCCATGAACAAGTGACAACTCCAGTGTTGAACATACTCGGATTCCACCAACAAGTGACAACTCCAGTGTTGAACACACTCGGATTCCCACGAACAAGTGACAACTCCAGTGTTGAACACACTCGGATTCCACCAACAAGTGCCAACTTCAGTGTTGAACACACTCGGATTCCACCAACAAGTGAATGTTCTTCACTTGTTGTTGTTACTAAACACTCTGAAGAGGCCACGGGAGAAAGATGTTTCTCTCTCATTTCTCGACCTTTTCTTCTCTAGGATTCCTCTGAGTCAGGAGGGCGCTCCACCGCAGGAGAGGCGATAGCAGGGTGGCAGGCAGAGCCTCTTGGGAGCTGCATTCTCTTTTCAGGGCTGAAGGAAGGGATGGTTTTGAACACTGGGAGCCGGGCAGCCAAGCCTGGAGTTGAGTTATTTGGAACAAGTCTCCCCCGGCTGCTTCTTTTACTATGAAAATGAAAACCCACTTACTATATCACTCACCTACCGCTCTTCATTTAGACTCACAACAGTCAGGTTCAGGGGTGCCCCTAGAGGAAGGATTCCTAGTCATTTGACACCTCTTCACCAAAAGGGACGTGTTTTATGAGTTCAAGTGGTTTTTTTCCTTAGATTTTCTCTAAGTTTAGTCATAGTCAAATCATAGAACCTCAAATTGAGCGCATTGCTTACCTGGAATGTGAGATGCTACCGTCCATGTGTCAAGGGTGGACCCTCAGGAAACGTGTGATGTGATGGCACTTCTCAGGAAGAGCTCCACTTAGTGGATTTGTGCCAGGAGCATGCAATGGGGCAGAACTACGCTTGCAGTGAGCATCGGTCCTTATTTCTGGGTTGTTCTTCCAAGGCAGGGAAGAGGGGAGCAGACTCAGGGCTGTTTTGACTGGAGACGCATAGTAACCCGACTCCTTTGCAGGTAGAACTCAACCCCACCAGGGGTGCCCTGTCCTCTGTGCCGTGTGACAATGGACGGTTCAGGTCCACTGACACACTTCCAGAGCGGCAGCCGAGGTCAGAAAAGTCAAAGGACTTTTGACTAACGTTCATTCAGTTAACACTCCACACGAGGGGCTGTCAACACCACCAGAGCTGCTGCCATCCTTGTAAAGCTATCTCGAAACGACATTCATAATCAGAATGACGAACACATAAAAGCAAAGAAAAAACCAACAGCCCCCAAAGCTCAGTCCTCCAGCTGTAACACAAAGGAGGAGTAGCGGGGAGTGACCCACGAAGAGCATTGTCTTCATGCACAGGCTCTGACCTAGTGAAACCATAGGACAGAACCACGCTGCCCGAGGACTTACCAAAGAGAATCACCACAAAGACAGGGCTGTAACACAGCTCCTACAGGCCGTAGTGTGGGCGACAGGCCACCTGTGACACCTGGGCGTGATCTTCCACAACATCGACCATGCTTGGTCGAGTGCTGAACTCCACCAAGCACAGTCTGCACACTTGTTACCTTCTGGGAAATTCAGATCTGTGCGAAAATGTCTCTGTTTATTTGTAAAATGCATCAGTGTGTGGGTGCATCTTGATGGTCAGCTTGGTGGAGAACTGAGTAAGGCTCCCCTCTGGGTGTGTTCTGTGATGGCATTCCCAGAGAAGATTCACTCGGGGCAAAAGCACATCCTGAGTGTGGGCTGGGGTGCCCAGATGGAATAAAAAGAGGGAAAAGGAGAAAACCCGTCACGTTTATGCTCCCTGGCTGCCAGGAAGTAAGCAGATCCGATTCTCTGTGCCCTCGCATCACGGGGCTCGCCTCACCAGGCTCGCCTCACCAAGCTTGCCTCACTACGGCCCAGTAACAAGGGAACCAGCTGACCGTGGACTAAGACTCCGGCTGGGAGAAAGTAAGTCCAGCTTTTAAGCCATTCTCCCGGGTAGCTGTTGATAAATCAACAACACAGCTCAACCAGCAGCGTCAAGCTCTGGTCTCCGGTCACTACAAACCAGCTTTCACTTACACAGATAGTGTATGGGCCACTCAGGAGCCTTCCTAACAGCCTGGAATTACAATAAGGCATGCTGGGAAGCCCGCACCTCAAATTAAAGAAAGCCCTCATTTTATCAGTTGCAAATTTCTGTGTTCTGAACATCCCAACAGCGGCGACTCCAAACTACAGAAGAGAGCAGTTCACAAGATTCCTGCCGATTTTTGCCATCGGCTTAATAGGAGGCAGATTCAGTCACCACCAATTGCATCTAGCATCTCCAGCCCTATCCTCCGAATGCCACTCAGGCCCCCCAAGTCATTAGGATAACACAAATTGCTGCTGCAAGCTTCCCAAACTCCATGCTGGGGGGCAGAACTGGCCCTCTGGGAACCGGTGCACTCACTTCTGGTGGCAGTTGTGGTGTAAGTGACCGAACACTAGTACATTACCTGGGCAGGCCTGTGTGAGACTCGGCCTGCATGTACAGCCTCTGGCTGCCCGTCCAGCTGCCCCAGGGAGAACTGAACAGAATCTGTTAGTGTGAGTCCTCAGTGCTAATCTGGCTGGGTCTACCCGGGGACTTCTCAGCCCTGCGGGGACTTCTCAGCTCTGCGGGGACTTCCCAGCCCTGCGACACTCCAGAGGCTGGCCTTGCCAGTCTGTCAGCTCAGCTCCTCAGCCAACAGCCAACGTCTCCGCAGCTAGGCGCACCTGGCAGTACCAGCTACGTCATAGGGGTCACAGGGGTGGAACAGCAAGTGACCTGCATGATGGGTAAGCAGGGACAATCTCAAGGCTCTGGGAAAGCTGAGAGCATGCTGTGCAAATCTGCATGAGCGCTGATAAACCGCAGAAGGCCAACCCTGCGGCAGCTTCGCTTACAAGCAGAATGCACAGAATACTATCGGATCCTTTCTGGCTTGCTTCAGCGCACACTCGACTCTGAAGTAGCTCTCAGAGAGGGTAGAGTTCCTTGACCCCAATCCACAGATGCTCCTCGAAGCCTCATGGGGTTGGAATTCACACGCACCCCTCATTTTCCATCTCCACGGAGAGCAGGAAGACAAGAGAGCAACAAGAAAACTGCTCTACAGTGTGAAGAGCACCAGTGAAGTTTTAAACGTTTAAAGTGTGGTGGAGGAGGGGCTTCAAACGAAGCAAGTCTGTGTAATGATCGTTGTCCATAAATAACCTGTCCCGGGACATGATAGGTTGAAGGGGGGCTTCGGGGGCTCAAAGGTGCTCAGGGGACAGGAAGAGAGAAGAGGCGGGGGTGATCATCCAAAACAAGTGTGTATGAGAACGCCGTAGTAAAACCCATGACTTTGCATGCAGTTCAGACTATTTTAAAACCATACAAGTATATAGGATGTGAAAGTCGAAATAAAACCGTCTAGGGGGACTCGTGGGGGAGGGAGAGTGGATGAATGCAGTCGGAGTGCATGCTATACTTCCATGAAACCAACGAATACATACCAATAAATACGTAAATAAATGGGTAAAATTCTTCTGTAGGTTTCTGATTTCTCTGAAAGGGGAGGGGCTTAATCAATTCAGATAAAATTTAACAGACACATCTTACCTGGGACAGACCACTACTGCTGAGGACACTTCCAGTTAATGACAGGATAGAGGGGGTCTTGGTGGGATGGGATTTGGAGGTTAGTGGGTGATTACACACAAAGGTCAGCAGGCTCAGGCACGGCATCTCATACCTGTGAGCCTGGCACCTCAAATATCACGGCAGGGGGATCAAGAGCTCACTGACAGCCTCAGCTACGCAGCAAATTCAAGGCCAACTTGAAATACCTGAGACCCTGTCTACACTTCAAAGTCAAAACAAGTTTCCAGGGCACCGCAGATTTCAGAAGGGCCAGGAGACTTGCAGATGGGCACAGGTGTCACCGAAAGAGATGAGAACGAGGCAGTCTAGACCCACCGGGCACAGGAAGCTCCCACCCGTCACTACAGAAAGTGAGACTGTGGGACAGAGAAGGCGTGAGCCCTGCAGCTGCGACAAAGAACAAAAGAACACACACAGTTACAAGACCCAACGGTGAAATTGCTGCTTAATTGCCAGGGCTTGAGAAAAAGAAAAGGCTGCAATGAAACCCTTTCTGCACAGTGCCTCACCAGGGTGGCTTTCTGTTTGGGGCAAAGGTGTGGGCCACTTATTTCATGTTGGATCTGCCTCTGGTGGCAGGGCTGGCTGTGGAAATGCGCTTTGGATTGACTGTGGTCGAGTTTCCCAGCCCTGCCTGTCTGCTCTGTATGGGCCTCCTGTTTGAGGCTGTACCCGCCTCGAGCAGGTGGGTGATGGAAGAAAACATCCAGCATTTTCGCACCTCTCTAAGTCTGGAGCTGGGAGGCAATCCCCAGGGTGACAGAAAGTTACGGAAGGCCATCGCAGGACTACTCTGGCGAAAGTTCTGTCTGTCTTTGTTTAGAGCTGGAAAAATCCAGAAGCTCATGGGCTGACTGGAGCCAAGCAGTCTTGGGCCCAGAGTATCAGAGAACAAACAAAGGAGGTCAAGAGGGGCCGAGCAAGGACAGTCCAGGTGGGACCCGGGAGGCCCAGTGGAGAATCCTGTTCTCGAGCTGCTGAGAGGAGGCAAGCTGCTCAGCTTCTCTCTCTTGTTGCGCACAGCCCGGGGACTCGCGGCCTAAACTGTTTCTTCACCAGCCCTGAATGAAAAGGCCAGCACCGCCACGCAGCCTCTGTCTTGCTTTTTTTTTTTTTTTTTTTTTTTTGGTCAGGCTTTAAGCAGACTGTCACCAATGGGTGATGAACTCTGAGCTGTGTGCCGTTAGGTGACCAGCTCCGTGCAGACATTATAAAGTACACGTCACAGACAGAGGTGGCTCCCATGTCACTAAGGGGTCACTGTTGCATGATCTGCCATTGACTAAAACATTGTCACACAATGCATGGCTATAATATATTCCAGATTCAGGAAGAGGGAGAGGGACCATGGACCTACAGGGATATCACACTGTTCCTCCCAGGAAATGATGCCCTGCACTGTGAATGTGAGGCGGAGGCGGGGTAGGGGGTGGGGGATAGGGGGGTGGGGGGTGGGGGGTGGGGGGGGCAGGAGTGCGGAAGCACTGAGCTCCATGAGGAGCTGTAGCTTATCAATTGGCCCATAGCGCCTTAGCTGAGGGCTGGGCTTCAGAGCTGAGAAGAGGCACAGGACCAGCACAGTGAGATGCAGGGCATGGGGTCAGCAAGGTACTCTTCTGCCAACCAGCAAGGCAGCCTAGCCCTGTGTGTGACAAGCGTGGCCGTGTCTGGGGACCTTTCCCAGAGCAGCATGGGATGGGAGAGAGGAAAGGCCACCCGGTCCCATCGGCACCATGCTGTGTGCCAGCTGTTGCCAGGGGGCTACCTGTCCGGAGATCCCAGCTAAGCCTGCCACCCTGCCCTGACTTCCTGTCACCACCATGAGCTGCTGAGGCCATGGCCTTTGCCTGCACTGTTACTCCTTTCGGCGCTGAAAAGCAGTTTTTGATCCCCGGGGCAAGAATGCCCGCCGTCCTTGCTGCCAGGCTGGTCCACATGTCTCTGGTATTCCAAATGAGGAAACTTCAGGTAGGGTGGCTTACCATGCGGAGTGAACGAGGAGCAGAGACCAGGGAGAACCTCTGCGCTGAGCTCTTGCACCGGCTCCTAGGTACCTGACTTTGCTCAAGTTGCTTGGGTGATTTTTGCTTTATGTCCAAGTTTACACTTGTATGTAAGTATGAACAGGCATGAATACCACTTGTAGGGGGTGTAAGGAGATTAATGTGATCATATGAATAACACCGTGAACTTGATGTTATTACTCATTTGCTGGTCCTTGTCCTACTCGGAAAGGATTTCGGGGTGCTCAGGGGAGCTGACGCAGCCACTCACTCACTCCTTTGTGTACGCAGACCCCGTTCTTTTTTAGCACTGTTCTTGAGGCCCGAGTGCTCCATAAGCACTTGCTATGTAAGGGCTTACCCAGAGCAGGAGCCCGTAAAGGGTTTGTTAAGAGCTGGTAGGGCCTGGAGAGCTGGTAGGGGCTCAGCAGTTACGAGCACCGAGTGCGCTTGCAGGGGACTGGGGTTTCATCCCAGCACCTACATGCTGGTCACCACCGTCCCTGACTCCAGTTCTATGTGATCCTCTGCCCTTTCCTGACCACTGAGGGCTCCATGCACACATGTGCTGCACAGACATAAAGACAAAACACACAGAAAACAAAAACGAATAAATCTAACGAATTTTTTTTTTTTTTTAAAGAGAATCCCTCAGCCTTGTGAGTTTGTGAAAGTGTTTCTGACAAGAGCCAGGCCAATATGACAGGTGAGTCTTTTTCAAATCTTGTCACCAGGCTCCCTAGAAAACAGGAAATACTTGGCTTCTCTGGACAGTGTACCCTCAGAGGGGCTTTCTACAAGCAGGAAGCACTCTGCCAACACTGTCTGCAGGTGGCCGTGGAGCCCTGAGATGAGGGTAACCCTGGGGCCCAGTTCTAGCCAATAAAGGAAGGATGGAGGGAGGGAGGAAGTGACTCTTAGGGAAAATTCCAACTGTATGTCACAGTAGGAGACAGTAAAATGAATGTCACATGTCTGCCAGTATTCTTCTTGGTTTTGCCATGTCACTTGTAAATTCTTAAGTATGTATCTGTAACAGATGAATCACTTCACACAACCAGTGTTCACATGCAGAACTAGTCACAGTGATTCCTAATATCATCTAACACTCACACATTGTTTTCCTGTAGCCCCAAGTCACACTGATATCCTGTGTGTGTGTGTGTGTGTGTGTGCGCGCGCACACACACGAGAGAGAGAGAGAGAGAGAGAGAGAGAGAGAGAGAGAGAGAGAGAGAGAGAGAGAGAGAGAGAGAGACTGAGTGTGGGTGGAAGCTAGAGGTCCATGTCAGGCCCCTTCCTCGGCTGCTGTCCTACCTTACTGTTTTGAGCCAGGAGCTCACTAAGCCTGGAGCTCAGCCACTCAGTCGGCAAGCCCAGGGGTCCTTCTGCCTCTGCTTCCCCAGCACCAGGGGTCCAGGTGTACAGCCACATCACCCAGCTTTTTGTATGGGTGCTGGGGATCTGAACCCAGATCCTCACGCCTGCACATCGGGAAGTTAATGTCTGGCTGGAGACATACTGTTCTTGTAGGAGAACCAAGTTTGGTTCATGCTGGGTGGTTCACAACTGCCTGTAACTCCAGCTCTAGGGAGAGCCAAAGTCTGTGGCTTCTCCGTGCACACAACCCTCACAGAGGCATGCACACATACATAGTTAAAAATGACAATTTTAAAAAGTAGATGTCTTTTAAGTTTCTTTTACCAGGTGACATCATGCCCCACACACTCACACACTTATGTCCTTCCAAATTCCTTTGTTGAAGATGTTATCTTTCCTGTGCAGGTTCTGACATTTTGAACCCAATTTACTGTCTCCACAAGGTGCTATTAACATGGTCCGTTATCCTCTGTGTTTCATGTAAACTGGCCATTAAATTAAATCTAGAACTTAGCATCAGAGTTAATTTTTTTGCAAGACTACATCATTATAAAGTGCACACACTTCCTTTTGTAGCACACGAGACATGGCCTGTCTCACTGCTAATGTCAGGAAGGAACAGTGGCCTAAATGTCTGCCTGCCTGATCCACCTAGTATCAAGGTCTCCTAACACTTCACCTGATTGTCTCAGCAGCCATTAATTACTAAGGATTAATTACCCGTTTATTGTACTTCCTGAACGCATTACCCCTGATTATTCTATAAAGAACTTTGCCCTCATGAACAATTACCTCAAAATGAATCTGTGAAGGAAAGATGCAGGATCCTTTTCTTTCCATTATAAATTAACCAATTTATCAATTAATACATCTTGAGTTTATGCTTTAGCAACCAAAAAAGATGAGCAATGAGATATTGTCATTTTGTACCCAAGGCTTATTTTTCATGCTTTACAGAGGTGTGTGTGTGTGTGTGTGTGTGTGTGTGTACGTGTGCGTGTGCGTGTGCGTGTGCGTGTGCGTGTGTGTGTGTGTGTGTGTGTATGTGCTTTGTCAGTGCCTCAGCCTAAGTCAAGGGTTGCTGAGGTCCGGAGCTCACAGGGACACAGTGCTCTAACAGGCTGTCACCTAAGGAAAGCATTTTGAGAGTGGGCTGGTCAGCCCTGTCTCTGCTATGATGGTTCTAACCAGCAACCACTGACTTGGTAACTGGAAGTCTTGGTGACCTTGACAAATGGATAATGGAAGTGAATACTTGAGAGTAGGTTTAGAATCACTTGAGACATTACAATCAATGTGGATGACAGTTCCAAGAAATTTTTACTGTAAACTGAGGTCCCTTATTCTTAGGGTAGTGGAGTGTGTGTATATATATATATATATATATATATATATATATATATATATATATATATATATATATATATATATATATATCCCCCTTTAAGTCTAATTGTGTTTGTTTTATAAAATCCTGTTGTCTAATGAGGTTACCCATAAGTGGGAATTGGTGATTTTTCTTGCAGATTCTAGAAATCTTTGCCTTGCAGTGGTGATGCTTGACTATAAGATTAGTTATGGGGAAGATCTTTTCTGATCATTTCCATTCAAGGGTTTCTATAGGCCTCTGATACATGGACGTCCCTGAGTTCTTCCTACAAACCCCCGACACATGGACATCTCTGTCCTTAAGGACGTTTCTCTGACATCCTATCACTGATAGGTTTTAGGTTTTATACACACTTCACTTTTAGCCCCTATTCTTCAGATACATGAGTAACATGGATGCTTGTCTAATGTTATCCTAAAGATTATAAATTTTCTTTCTGAATATTTTAAGATAATTTCTTTCCTTGTTGTTTTTGAAGATTTAAATGTTTTCTTTTAAATTATGTGCGTGTGTCTGTGCACATGAGTACATGGGCCCTTGGAGACCAGAAAAGGGCACAGGATCCCCTGGGGCTGGAGTTACACTCCACATGCCTGCTGGGAACTGAGCCTAGCTCATCTGCTAGAGCAGCACAATTGGTGTTCTTGACCACTGCGCCAACTCCTCAACCCCACTGCTGTTTCTGAAGAGGGCTCAACAAAGTTTAAGGGAACTTTCCATGCCCACCTTTTCGGTGAAATATGGCAGCAGAAAACTCTAGAACCATTCTGAACTCGATGCCTAGTGGGCAACATATCTAAATACAGAAGTACAGCCTTTGCTCTGTTAGGGCAAGCTGCGTTTCTTTCACAGGCCAATAGACCCCATCTCTGGAGGAGCTCTTCTCTTTACTCCCTCCCCACTACACAGTCCCACAGCTGACAGCCATGGAGCTGGCCTCCAGTACCTGGCTGAGGGGGCAGCACTACCATTATTAGGAAGACCGGATGCAGAACTCAGGCTCTGCTCGGCACACCCAGGGCAGGCAGGTCTCTTCTGCCACCTGCTGCAGCCTCTGCTACCTTCTGTTTCTCGGTGATACCTCGCCCGCCCGAGACTTCAGTGTTAGTGACTGTTGACTCGTGTTAATTGGTCCCTGAAAACAGATACACATAGAGGTTCTAGGGAACTGCTAATAGCAAGGCCATTGTTTACTTCAAGGAGGAAATGAAGTGCTGATCTGATTCTAGCAGCTTGGTGACTTCAGTGTCTCCCTCGATGGTCGATCCCCAATCACAAAATCAAATCAATTTTCCCGCTAAACAGTCCTCAGATCCCTGTCTCTCCCATTTAAGGCAGCAGCGCTCCTCCGCAGGAAGCACCAGCCTTCTAACGTGCCCTGCCCACCCCACCCAGCCTGGGCCCTTTGCACATCATTCTTATGTAGCAGCCAAGGAGTTCTTTATTTTTAAATGTCAACCTATTGTCATTTTCCCGCTTAAAACTGACCAGTGTGTCTCTGACCCTGGCCAAGGTTATTAGCAGGACAGACAGGACCAGAACCCTCGCCACCGGATAGATCCTTGCCACAGTTTGCAAAGCCCTTCTTAGGGTCTCCCCAGCACCCACACCGTAGTGCGCCCTGCACAGTCTGATCCCTCGCCCATGCCAGCACGCAGGTCTCATGACGCCCTCTGCCTCCGTGGGAGGGAACTGCAGTCCGCACCTGCCAGTTCCCAGAGCCGGGTCTACGACCACACAGGGCCTCATTCTCTTAGTCTGGCCACAGAAACAACTGCTATCAACAGGAACCTGTCGCAAATGTTGCTTTACTTCCTTCTCTGGCAAAGCCACCTCAGAAACCCCAGCCAAAGGTCCAGTGAGGCCTGCCCTGAGATGTGACATCCGCATGCTTTCCTGTTCCAGACTCTAGAAGCCAGGTACAGGAAGCCCAAGCTCTCTGGGGAAGCTGTGCAGTCAGCGGGTCACCTAGGGGACAGAGAGCTAATCACAGGGGTCCACCCTGCTCTCCTCACGCAGGGCCTCCTTGGCCTTCCTGTGGGGCTATGGAAATAGGTCCTGCCATCCTTGCCCCTTCTCCCTCCTGGTGTCTGTTTTACCCCCACATCCTTAACTCTTGGGTACTGTGAGCCTCACAGGACGGATCCTGGATCATGCTGCTGCCCCTAACATGCTGGATATGAAATGCCCAGTGTGCTGTTAGAGTGACGGGTCTGAGGGCAGCAATCATCTTGCCGCTACCACCACTGAGAGCTGCTCCTAAAAAGCCTTCCCCAGCATGGGTCATCTGTGATTTATCTGTTGGATTAGAGGACAGAAGTGAGTTAGAACGCAGGCTGCTAATGGTTTCTGGAGCAGCTGCACTGAGGATCAGCTACTCCAGTGACGCGTGCATGGTCTGGAGATTCACAGGTTCTGACGAGGAGTCAACAGGCATTTACCCCATTGTTATTTACAACCACTACCATATAAACTAGGACGTTATTAATACTGCTGCCACGTTTCTGCTAGCTAAAATGGGATGCACCAGGCTTCAGTACAGACAAGCCTCTCCATCACAGTGGCTTAGCCAAGCCAAGGTGATAAACACCCCTGTGAGGCTCCATCTTGAACTACTACACTGAGGGTGCTCGGGTCTCAGGCATATTTAAAGGCAAGGCCTGAAATGGCCTGCATCCCCTCTGCTTGTGGTTACAAACTAAGAAAGGCAGGAAGTACTGAAGTCTACAGAGGCCAGGCCAGATAAGTAGACTAGCAGGCCCTGTCACTGCCTGCCCGCATCAAGATCCATTTCTGCCCATGGGCCAAGTTCTTCACACACACAGCCCTCATTATAGAAATACATACAATGTGAATAATCAAAATAGCATGCCTCCCTCCAGTCCTTTAGAAACATTCTCTGATGAGAATTACCTAGATGAACCCTGGAATGTAAAAACAAAACAAAACACTTCCTCTAAGAAATCAAGGAGTTTAGAAAAGAGAAAAATAAGTAGTTCATGGAGCTTAAAGATCACAGCCAAGAAAATACAAAATAAGGCTGAATGAAATGATGAAATGACAAAGACAATCCAGGATTTGAAAACCAAGTTCAATAAAGAAACAGAAATATTGAAGAAAATGCAAGCAGAGATGAAGCTGAATCAATCACCCAACTAGAAAACACAAGCCTTACTGGTAGAGGGCATTAAGTTGACTACAGAATGTTAGGCCTTGCATAAAGGAGAGAACTGGACCACACAAGCAAATGTAGTCCTGGCTGCCCAGGAACTCGCTATATAGATCAGGCAAGTTCTACTTGCCTCTGCCTCCTGAGTGCTGGGATTAAAGGCGTGAGCCACCACACCCAGCTCAACGGAACTTTGAAAGCCAACTGTGTACCCAGCAAAACTGTCTGCTGTACTTGAAGAAGAAAGAACAACTTCCCATCATACAAACAGGCCAAAAGAATTCATGTTCACCAAACGAAGCCTAGTGAGAATACTGAAAGCAATGTTTAGGAATGAAGAGAGGATTAAGCAGAACCAGGAGCCTCCAGAAGGCAAATAGATGAAGCTGTAATTACTGAAACATGAAGGAAAACCAACACCAACCGCAATCAACACACACCTTAAATAATAACTTTCAAGATTAATTGCCTTAACGACAGTTAAAAGACACAGGCTGTCTAAATAGAGTCAAGAAACCAAACTCACCTTCCTGTTGTCTACAGGAAACTCGGCTTTACAGACAGGAACTCCTAAAGTCAAAGGGGGAAACCAAACTCCAATCACATGGGCTAGAAAGCAGGTGGGCACCGCCACACAACATCCGACAAAACAGACTTCAAACTCAGATTAATCAGAAGCGATAAAGGACACTTCATTCTAATCAAGGGACAATTAACCAAGAACCACATGCACTCAACCCTGGTGCACCCAGTTCCATAAAGAGCATACTACGGAAATTAGAGACACAGATTATTGTCGAACTATTAATAGCAGGTGATTTCAATGTCCCCTTTCTCGAATAGTCATCTGGACAAAAAATAAATAGAGAAATATCAGAATTAAATGACTTTATATATCAAATTGACCTCACCATATATCTACAGAGTATTCCACCCAAACGCCAAAATACATATTCTCCTCAACAGTCCACGGAAGCTTCTCCTGAATAGACCTAATCCTGGGGCATAAGACAAATAGAAAGAAAGAAAGAAAGAAAGAAAGAAAGAAAGAAAGAAAGAAAGAAAGAAAGAAAGAAAGAGAAAGGAAGGAAGGAAGGAAGGAAGGAAGGAAGGAAAGAATGAACAAACTCCATGTATCTTATCTGACCACAAAGCAATAAAACTTAAAATCAACAGCAAACAAATATGTACAGACTCATGGAGATTAAACAGTTAATTAATGAATGATGAATAGGGCAACAAAATCAAGAAAGGAAAGAATTATCCTGGAACTACATAAAAATGAAAATAACACAACAAAACCACAGGAACACACTGAAAGTGGTCATACACAGAAATTTATAGCTCTGAGTGCCCTCATTAAAAATCAGAAAGAGCCAAGCATGGTGGCACACGCCTTTAATCCTAGTGCCTGGAAGACAGAGGCAAACAGACCCCTGTGAGTTAGAGGCCAGCGTAGTCTCCAGGGCTACATAAAGAAACCCTGCCTCAAAACAACCTAAATGTCCTTCGGCTAATGAATGGATAATGAAAATGTGGTCCATATACACACTGGAATGCTATATAGCTATAAAGAAAAATGAAATCATGCAATTTGCAAATGACAGAACTAGAAAATATTATATTGACTAAGGTAATCCAGGCCCAAGAAGACAAATGTTGTCTCTCATCTGTGGCTCCTAGCTTCCAATCTCCATATGTGAGTATTTATCCTGAGGTAACTACAGAAACCAGGGAAGTACAAGGGACCATGGTGTGTGTGTGCTGTGTGTGTGCATGTGTGTGTGTGTGAATGCATGCGCATGTGTGTGCTGTGTGTGCATGTATGTGTGTGTGCATGTGTGTATGTGCTGTGTGTATACATGTGTATGTGTGTCTGTGTGTGTCTCTGTGTGTGTGTGCATGTGTGTATGTGCTGTGTTTATACATGTGTATGTGTGTCTGTGTGTGTCTCTGTCTGTGTGTGTCTCTGTGTGTGTGTGTGTGGTATTAGAAGGAAATAGTGATATGAGGGGGAGTGGGAAAAATGGGGGACTTTAAGTGGGAATGAGAGAGGAAAGTCTGTACAAAGAGAGAGAGAGAGAGAAGGGAAGAATAGCTCTAGGGATGTTTTAAAAAGCCAAAAGGAATGATATTCTTGTTTATCTAACTAAAATTACATACAATACAATTAGTCTGTATGCATAAGTATTTTTAATGAAGCTATGTCATTTAGACTGACAATACTCCTCACAAGAGCCATATACACTCCACCAAAACCGCAATTACCAAACACGAAAGACACTCTTTGAAGTTGGTGGTCAGGGGAGTCCAGGAGACTCACAAAATAACATCAGCGGCTGCTGCTGCTGCCTTCGGCTGCTCCCAGGTGTTAGAGACACCATGCACTCTGGATATGGGACTCGGAGATTTCAGTGGGGTCAGACCCCACAGCCTCATCTCTGAGCACTAGCTTTAATGGCACCAGAAGGCGCTGTGTAAACTGCCAAGTGAGGGGGGTGACCGATAATCCTACCCAGCTGTGACACCTATGACCACACCAATGACCGGCCCTGCACGGTGCTCCCGGAAGGGGCAGCAGTGGCATTCATCTTGGTGGTAACCAACAGCATTCTAACCACACTTAACGACAACTCAACAGGAGGGAAAACATGCCTGGTGCTGGAAACGTAGCCAACTACCCAGAGCTGCTGAGGTCATCTTGGAAGAGAACCTACCACTGCCGCTTTACTAGGACAACATAGTTCTCAACTGCAGTCTAAATTCTTATCCTCATACCCACAGGTCAGTGCAGCTCAACATAATTCTCAACTGCAGTCTAAATTCTTATCCTCATACCCACAGGTCAGTACAGCTCAACATAATTCTCAACTGCAGTCTAAATACTTATCCGCATACCCACAGGTCAGTGCAGCTCTCAGCCCTCATCAAAGATGTTTCTCTTTGAAGTAGACAGAGAGCATTACAGAAAACCACAACTGGTCAAAATGCAGAGAATGAGGAATGGTGGGGTTCTCAGGCCTCGTGAACACCTCTGCAAGAGGTTGCCGCACCTAGCAGTCAGGGACCACAGAGGGGGAGAGAGGACAAGACAGGAAGAGCCAGAGGACAGTTGCTGAGACTGTGCCTCCTGGAAATGCCAGGGAAGTTTCACCCACGAAACTGCAAGGCCGTGGCTGCCGACACGAGACCCGCACAAGGAACACCAACAGAGACACTGACCTTGCAAGGGGAAACCTCACGAGCCCACCCCTAGACAAAGAACTATAGGAAACTAGGGGCTGCTGAGGAGGAGAGTTCGTCCTCCCCAGGTGTGAGCTCCCAGGTTAGTTATCCAATACCAAGTGGCCAGCCCTGAAATCATATACATACATGTAATCGCAAGTAAACTCAGCAGGTAGGTTTCACATGTGCGTGTGTATACATGTAGCAATAACAATTTTATTTCTTTTTATTTTTTATTTTATTTATTTATTTTTTTTTTTGGTTTTTTGAGACAGGCTTTCCCTGTGTAGCTTTGGGCCTTTCCTGGAACTCGCTCTGTAGCCCAGGCTGGCCTCAAACTCACAGAGATCCGCCTGTCTCTGCCTCCTGTGTGCTGGGATTAAAGGCGTGTGCCATCACCGCCTGGCTAACAATAACAATTTTAAAAGCAGTGCATGGATCTGAAAGGGAGTGTGGGGGACATGTGGGTAGGGTTGGGGGGAGGTAAGGGAGGGTGGAAAATGATGTAACTATATTAAAAAAAAGATTATGGAAGCAAACTTGATAAATTTATTTTCACGTGTGATTAAAGGTTTTAAAACTTTCTATAATTCTGAATTAATAAACTTAGAAATGTTCTGTGCAGAAGAAATGAAGAAAGAAAAGGAACCCAGATGATTTTAATTACATTAGGCATGGAGTCAATAGATGAGACAGAATGATACTGCATCTTGTTTTTCAACATCGCCACATTTTAGTGACACTGGACTATGTAATGATATTCATGTACAAAACACAATGCGTTTATATGGTTTTTGTTAACTGCGCCTATTTTTCCAAAGTACAGCTAGTTTGAGAACTTCCATGATACCGTGACACCTGCCAGAATCAACAGGGTACAAAGGAGAAGAAAAAACACGAAACCCTGAAGATAGCCCAGTATTATCTGTTAGCCCAATACTGAAACAGTATCCCTAAAGAATTCAAAAGTCCCCCCACAGTAAATAAAACATCAATGTTACTTATTGAAACATGTACCCAAAACCAAAACCCTCCAGCCTCAGAGGCTCCCGACCATCTGTAACTCCAGTTCCAGGCATCTGACACCCTTTTCTGGCCTCAGCAAGTTTCAGACATGCAACTGGTGCACACACACACACACACACACACACACACACACACACATACACACACACACACACACACACACACACACACACACACACGCAAAACACCCAGACACACAAAGTTAAAAAGATATCGCTGCACAAGGCTTTACAGACTTTATTTTAATAAACTTGGAAATGAAAAAGGTTTTCCTCATTAAATAACTTACTTGACACCTTAGAAATCACACTTCTGAGTCAACGCTGATGTTAAAGGAGTTTGATCACAACTAACTTGTGTTCTCTTGCTCACCTGGTGGCATCTGAATTCAGTTTCCACGTCTTTTTAACCAAAGCCTGAACCCCCAGTGTGCTTAGGTGGCTCCGCTGTTTGCCACAGTCCACCACACTGCCAGGAGTAGAAAATGCGATGGTCACCAGGGCATGAGGGTGGAGTTCTTCTACACCAGGCCAGGACCTCTGACAAGGTAAATACTTCTCACCACATACTGAACTCAGAGGGTTTATTGCTTTAAGTAACTAAACAAGAAAGAGACAGGCTGTTTCCATCAAGACAACGGTGTTCTCTCTCCAAGGTTTGCCAGATGCGTCTACTTAAAGCCTTAACAACACTTTATGAACAGTAAAAACAAGTGACAGGCACAGCACACAACTCAAGGACACATGAACCAAAACAGCACACAAGGGCACCCAATACCAACCGCCCAAAACGACAGAATGTATTCATAGATGTGGAATACAAAATTTAAAAACAACATTTTTGGCATTAATATTAATACAGAATACTTTCTTGAACATCCTGCAAGAGCAGGAGTGTAAAGCATTACCTGTTTGTTTCCAGATCACCAGTATCTATAGAACTACTGTGGGGAAGACAGGAGGCTTGGGCACCTCCCCTTCCCCAACATCATCACCTTCCAAAACAGCAGGGTCTCCAGGGTTCAGGTGGAGAAGGGCAGCTTGCAGAGCTGCAGGGTTAAAGTTACTAAGTACTCGCCCAGAGCAGCAGCATGTAGGAGTGAGCGAAAACCTTGGTTTGTAGCGAAGGATGTCCCAGAAGTTGACCCGATGTGCCCTGGAGCCCTGTGGGGCAGTATAAATACTGTATGGTCCATGCCCTCCCTCGGGGAAGTGGGGGGACCAGGCCTCCAACCCTGAGGTCTAGAAGGAACAGCCCAACTTTGTACTCTAACGTCAGTGGATCATTAAGACAGCTTTCCAGTGGATGTTCAGAAAACAACACCATCGGACACCAGCCCTCCCAGGGCCCGCTGAGCTAACAATGGGTCAAGCCAAAGGATAACACAGAACGAACCAGCTGCTAGCAAGCTCCCCAAGGTTTGCCATCACATTGCAGGCCTAGCACAAATCACGGACTCAATTTGCCTCTGCTGGAGTGGGCTCTGCAGCAAGCTCATCTTCCAGGGTGGGGTCTGAGCGCCTGGGGGCCTCCGAGTGCCGGCCGTGGCCAGCAGGGCCATTCTGCACAGCCCCCAAGCCCTGCCTTTGCTCCCTGACCTCAGAGGCTCTGCCCCACTGCTGTGTCCCCAGCACACAGTTTCCCACGTCCCCAGCCTTGGGAAACTGGTCTTCTGGATTCTTCTCGTTCTCCTCTGCTTGCTGCTTGTCTCTGGCGCTGCGTTTACCTTTGGATTTCCTCATCTGCCTGCTGCGTGTCTCTTCCCGGGAGAATCGCCACTGGAACTAGAAAGCAGAGAGGGTGGAGATGAGTAACCAGGTTCTGGGCGCCATCTCATCTCTTACATTTCTCACCTCCAAACCCAGCAGATCCCAGATTCCCAGACACCGCCAAGCCAAGATCTAATCCAAGCCATCTTCCCCACCCCCAGTGCCTGCTTAACACCTTCCATGTGTACGCTCTAGATTTGCGGGAGCTGTGGAGGGAGGAGGCTGCCATGGGTCCCATGGCAAAGGAGGCAAGTGCTCCTGAAATGGTATCATCTGGAGCTTAAAAACAGAAGATGGGAAGCTGCCCTCTCCAGACATCAGGCCTACAGTCCCATTGGGACAGTGAGTACTGGGCAGACATTCTCTCCCCAGCTTCCATGAGTTAGCCAGAGGCACATGGCTCAGGTGCTCTGCTGCAGACCCCAGACATTCCTGCAGGACTTGTGGGCTCCTTCCCACAGCTTCAGGGGTGATGCCTGCTATCAGCCCTCTCTGACAAGCTGACGAAGGTGCCCAGACACCCCGCAAACCTATGAGCCATCTGGGTGGTTGCTAACAACACAACTTTCCAACTGAAAATCTGCCCAGCTCACAGTGCCCTGGAGATGGAGCCCAGCTTCTCCCTCTGCCCCTCCTACTGGGGTGCTGTCTCTGAGAGCCTCCTCCACCCAAATCCACCCTCCAGCCTGCTCCACTAAGATTTGCCCATGTGAAAGGAAACCAACAGAGACTCAGAGTCCTAAGGTTGTGCACCCAGTGACAGCGCCAGCAAGAGCTTTGATCTTACGTTAGTTCTGGAAAGGGACTCACTGGCCAGATTGCTTACCCTCTTTTGTGATCCAAGAGACATACAGGGACCTTAGCTTTGAAGTTCTCACTAGTCTCCTTCCATTTCAGTTGTACCACAGTAGTTATGCCAAATATACACTTAAGTATTAAAGAAAATAAGCTAGGAGTGTGTCTGTGTTGCCCCAGTATTCAGGAGGCCAAGCTGTCTTACTTTTCTACTGTTGGGATGGGATGAGACACCATGACTAAGTCAACTTACAAAAAAAAGCACTGAGTTTGAGTTTAATTTGGGGGCTCACAGTTTCGGAGGGTTAGAGTCCATGCCAATCACGGTGGGGAGCTTGGCACCAGCAGATAGGCATGGCACCAGAGCAGTAGCTGAGAGCTCACATCTGATCCACAAACACAAGGCAGAGAGAGAGAGAGAGAGAGAGAGAGAGAGAGAGAGAGAGAGAGAGAGAGAGAGAGAGAGAGAGAGAACTGGAAATGGCATGGGCTTTTTAAACCTCAAAGCCCATTCCAGTGACACACCTCCTCCAACAAGGCCACACCTCCTAATCCTTCCCAAATGGTTCCACCAACTGGGGACCAAGTAAAATGAAAAGAAAAAACATACAGCCTTTCGTTTTTAGAATGTCCTAAACATTGACTCTCACACTTCTGGACACCATGTTTCTCTGGTTTTATCCCCACCTGAATGGATGTTCCCAAACAGAGCCTCCTGACATTTTCCATACTTTTGTAAGAAGTTGCTTAAGCTAGCCTGTATTTTATCCCTGGAGCTGCCGGCTGTTAGGGACTCAGAGGAAGTTGTACTTTTGCCAAAAGAATAGCGAGATTGTCTTGGCTAAGAGGCTTGCCATCAGACACACCAAAGCACTTCCAGGCCGCTTGAGCCCACGTCCTGGCTCCGGTGGCACTGGGTGGCTGTCATTTCCTGAGCAAGCTCACATCTGTTTGACACTCCTCACACAGTCGTCCTTGTCCCCATACACTGTAGCTAATGTGGACAGCGTCTCCTGTGGACACATGGTGCCCTATCAAGGAGGACAGTTCTGCCAGCCTTGAGATAGGCCACTTTGTACCACGAGCCCAGATTTTCTCAGCATCTGCCTGTGCCAAATACAGCAGAAAATGTCCACAGTCTTTGTGAAAGCCTGGCCATAAAGTGTCTTGTAGAAGGCCATATTTTGTTGACCCGAAAGAGATAGGAGCTTATAGATAACAAAGCAGGCATCACAGCTGCTTTCTCTAGCACCCTTTCAGGGTCACTGGAAGGCTTGGCCTGTCACTGTGAGCTAGGTAAGATCATTTTCAGCCACTTTCTGTCCTTCTGGGTCATCATAGAGGGATCTACCCAGCCAGATAGGGCTGCAGAACTGAAGCTGGGTAGAGAGAGAACTGACTAAGAAGAATAAAGTGTATGGACTAAAGAATTTTGTGTATGTAGATTCATTTCATATCATCAAAGATTAATTATCAGCTGGTTGTAGATTCTTCCTGGACCCTGGAAGGGGACTATCGAGGGGCTGGACCCCTTTAGTCCTTAGGACCATTACACCCATTTACCAGCTAATGGAAGTTCAGACTTAATGGCAATGAATGATGCTTTGGTTTGGCTTACTAAAAACAAAGAGCTTTGCAGGTGGTGGTGGCACATGCCTTTAATTTAATCCCAGCACTTGGGAGGTAGAGGCAGGCAGATCTCTGAGTTCAAGGTCAACCTAGTCTACAAAGTGAGTTGCAGGACAGTCAGGGCTACACAGATAAACATTGTATTGAAAAAATATTTTTTTAAAATTAAAGACAGACAGAGCTTCCTGTTTGAAGGCTCCCTGACATCAATTATGAGAAAATATGAGTGAAGGCTCACAGGCCCTTGGTCCCAAGCCACCATCTAAATCACTGAGGGCTCCATAAAACACAACTATTCCAGAGCACCCGACTGAGTGGGCAAGAGGATGGGGACCAACTTGGCACTTTGAACAAACTCTCAAGTTCTGCTGTGGCTGCTGGTGGTTTTCAGACCACATCCTGAGACCTGCTTGCCCAGAAAAGGAAGGACTTCAGTAGTAGAGAACCATCTGAGAAGAAAGATCAGCTTCTTCAGTCTCTCATCCTCACACCTCACACCTGTCTCAGTCAGGCCTCCTTATAGAAATGGAGTCACCACATAATGAACAGCACCAGCAGCTTCAGATCCCAAGACTCCAAAAGGAGACATACAGAAGCCGGGGACGGGGCCAGGAGCACAGCCTCAGGTCAGCCTCACACCTCAGGAGCACTCCTCAGCGTGAGGAGTGGCAGGAGTCTCACAGGCTACATAGAGCCGGGGTCCTTCTCAGCCACCACATCTGTGGCACTGGGACTGCTCAATCCAGCTAGACTACCCAACTCAGCATTGCGTGTGTGTGTGTGTGTGTGTGTGTGTGTGTGTGTGTGTGTGTGTGTGATGAGGAGGAGGATGCTGGGCCTGGTGGAGCACGTCTGTAACCCCAGCCACCAGGGAGGTGAAGGAAATCACAAGCTTAAGGCCTTCCTGGGCTACAGAGTGAGTTCAGGTCCAGCTTGGGCAACCTACTTATGCCTTGTCTCAAAAAATATAAAGAAGGCTGGGGGTGTAGCTCACTTGACTGGCATACATAAGAGCCTAGGTTTAACCCTAGTAGTTGGAAAAGGGAAAGGATAGATGGACAGATGACTGTGGGAAGGACAGAAAGCCTTCACTTTGTGGTTCAGTTGTGTCAACAGAGGTGGGTGGGTCTAAGGGAACCCTTTAGAAACTTGTCCAAGTTAACTGCACGAAGCAGAGCTAAGGGAAGGAGGATGGCTCTGGAAGTCTGCTTCCTAGCACCCCTGTCAGGGTGCTCACAGTTATCTCTAAATCCAGCTCCTGGGGCATCTGATCTCTCTGGTCTCCATGGGCACTGCACTCACATGCACAGATCCACACTCAGACACGGAATTAAAATAAAATCTTAGAAAGGAAGGAAGGAGTTTAGGTGGAAGGAAGACTCCTCCAGGGCAGTGAAATCACCTGCCCCCTTTGAAGTTCAGTATTTCTTTGACAGTCGCACCCACAGAAGTGGCAGCACTCAGTAGAGGCCAAGAGGTCTCGACTTGAGAATCTCGTCTGCATTGCGGACCGACCAGACTGACAAGGTCACATCTTTGACGTACCAATTCTGCAGTTCTATCCTTTCAATTATGATGCATGGTATGTGTTCTGGGCTCAGAAGTTGATTAATCAGTCAACAACTCAGCAGGTATCTCCTGAGCATCGCCTACCGTCCAGGTACCATGAGAACAATAATCAGAGGGAGACATGCTTACTCTGAGGACGTAGGCAGACCACAATACAGGGATCACAGGCAATGAGAGCCAGGCAGAGGTCCACAAGGGGAGGCTGGGGTTCTCTCCCAGTGTGGCACTGGGATGGTTAGACGTAAGGGGTCTCCCCCCAAAAGCTCCTCAGTCTCCAGATGGGGAACTATTGAGGGGTGACCAGACAGTGAGAGCCTTCATTGATGGGTTCATCCATTGATGGTTTGTAGTACCACGCCATTAACCAGGAGGTGGTGGGGAACTGGGTGATGGATGGGGCCTAGCTGGAAGAAGTAGGTCAACGGAAGTCCCCTGCCCTTTCTGGGCTCAATCTCTGCTTCCTGGCTGCCACATGCTGAAGACTCTCCTCAGCCTCAGGTCCCCAAGACCATATTCTGCCATGTCCCTGGCCCCGAACACCAGGGCCAGCTGAGCCTGGGCTGAAACCTTGAGCCAAGAGCCTTCCCCCCTTTAACTGTCCGTCCTGGGAATTTGTCACAGCAACACAGAGATGACTCATGCGCTCGGCCTCAGTGGGAGAACACTGCCCTGGGCAAGGAGGCTGGGTGGAGAGAGAATGGAGAGGAGAACCCAAGCAGGGGTGCAGCCCAAAGCAGGCCCTGGGGCAGAGGCAGTGGAGGACCATGGAGGCCGGTGACTCTGGTGTGTGGAGGAGGGCCTCATGGTCACAGAACAGATCTCCATCTTTATGATGACAAAGCTGACTGTCGTAACCATGGGTGACATGGTCCTGCTGCTGCTGACGTTTTCTTTCCTTGTAATTTCTTCTTGTGAGCACAGGTCTCATGTAGTCCCAGCTGGCCTCAGACTTGCCTCTTACCAAGGATGACCTTGAATTTACTACCCTACTTCTACCTTCTAAGAGACTAGATTACAGGCATGAGCAACTGTGCCAGCCTCACTTCTAGAACCCCAGTGCCTAGCACTGCATTGCTAGTCTTGGCGTGATACAGGACACGGAAAGGGACAGCATCCCAGCCAACCAGGGTCAGCTGGTGACTAGGAAAAAAAGGGCTTCTATCTTTTCCCTGAGGAAAGTCAGTTCTACCCCTCAAATCAGGTTACCACTGCCATGTCCCCTCTGTGGGATGCCAAAGAGAGCCAAGGTGCCCCACAGGGAGACACCTGGCAAGGGATTCTAGAGCCCTTTCTATCAAGGTGCTAAAGCCCAGCCTCCCCGTGTCTAGGAGTGGATCTTGTATGTGGCTCATTGAATGTCACTTTCCATGGCTGGTGACATCCTGAGAGCTTGTGACTGAGCACTTCCTGATATCAGTCTCCGGCCATCCATCTTCCAGGTGGCGGCTGACTGCTCCTGGTGGTTAACGGTGACTGGCAGCTGCTTTCTGGTCCACCTCTCTGTTGTCACTTGTCACGTTACTACCTCAGAGCCTGCAGAGTGGCCATCCTCTGCACTCCAGCCCATCTGGCTTCTCGTCCTCACCACCTTGGCATTCCTTCAATGAATGGGCAACCCACAGGGTTTGTTGGCTGGTGAGGGCTACCGCAATCTGTTCAGTGGCTAGATGCTCCTGCCTGGACTCTGGGTCCGAGGAACACTAGGGACAAAGCGTGGGGATGTGGGGGGGGGGGTGCCAACTGTGGAGGGCTAAACAGGCTGTCAACTTTTGCCTGAGTGTGGCCGTGGCCTTCAAAGTGGAGCACAGCGGGTCCAGGGGACACCAACTGGAGCTTTGGACTCACTCAACATGCTGGCCTCTTCCTGAGAAGCTAATAGACACGCCTACAGCATGCTAATCCATGTTCTTCTGCAGTAATAAAATAAGGTCAATGTAAGGAGGCTGGAGGGAGAGATGGCTCAGGCCTTGGTGCTCTTGCAGAGGACCCAGGTTCAATTCCTGGCACCCACACCAAGCAGCTCACAACCTCCTGGAACTGATCCAAGGGATCCAATGCCTTCTTCTGGCCTCCACAGGCACTGACATGCAAGTGATATGTGCAGGCATACCCACAGACACATGAAACAAAAATAAATAAAGAACTTTAAAAGACAGTCAACCGAAAAGAAGGGAAGGTCTAGCTTGGCTAACAGTTCAGGGGATCTGGTCTGTCCTTAGTTGGCTCCTTTGCCTTTGAGCCTGTGGTGAGACAGCACGGGATGCTGGGGAGTGGGCGGTGGAGGCTGTCGGCCGATGGTGACATGGAAACAAACTCCCTTCAAGAGCAGACCCTCCACGGCCTGGCTTCCCGCCACTCTGCCCCAGCCCGTAAACCTCTGACCACACTTCATAACAGTATCACCAGGTAGAGACCAAGCCAGGAACCTTTGAGGACACTACAGATCCAAACCGTAGCACACAGGAGAAGCTCCCACATCAAAGACAGCGGGCAGAGGACCTGAATCACCCAGCAGATGCTAGGCTGTTGCAGAGGGCACAGAGAGAACCCCGAGAAGCGCCAGCGTCCCTCTGTGATGATGTGCCCAGGCTAGGTAAGAGTACAGCAAGGAGAAAAGTGCCTGGCGACCCTCCAGCACAGACTGACCCGGGGACAAACTGCCACAGGCTATATCGGCATCTGTCTACATCACACATCACCAACTGCCAGTCAAAGACCTTTGGCTCAGGTCCCAGCAAGAAGAGGCTGGCAGTTCCTCTGCTGAGATTAGCAAACTTCTGGTTATGTTTTAAAGCAAAGCCTCCTACATAGCAGAGGTTGGCCTCAAATTTATCTTCCTGTCTCCACTTCCCTAGCACAGGGATGACAGACACACACTACCACACCAGGCCAGGACCAGTGAACTCCAACGTCCTAAGGTGTCTGTCTAATAGGCAGGCCGGAGCTCCAGCCAGCTTGTTTGAGATCAGGAAGGGCATCTGACCATGAGCTCAGGCCATCCCAGGCCTCTGTCAAACTGCAGCTGATGTTGTCTCCTAATTTTAGCCTTGTGGGATTCTCTAGCACAGGCTGGCAAGCAGAAGTCTTTGCCGTTTGCCCAGATGGTCAGGCCAGCAGGAAGCCTGAGGACCAGCTCCTCAATGGTGCATTCCAGCATCCTCTTCTATGACTCAATGTGGCCCCTGTGTCTTCACTCGGCCCCAAGAGCCTTTGGAATGGGAGAGGCCCAGCTCACACAGACCCAACTGAAGCCGAGACGCTCAGGGAACAGGGAGGGCGGGGTAGGGAAGTCTCATGTCTCTTACCTTAGATTCCCTCTTCTTGGTTTTCTGAGGTAGACATGGTCTCTGAAGAAACACAATCTGCTTGGTGGACACGTTCCCTTCCCTACAACACAGGAGCTGAGGATGAGCATGGGCCCCCTGGAGATACAGAATCACCCCACAGGTACAATCCTGAACCTCCTTTAAGTGAAGGAAGGTTGCTGCCGACAGGGATGTCAGAGCTCCCCTTCTCTACATTCTCATCCCTACGCCACTTTGACAGACCACAAGCTCAGCTCAGCTCATGAGCACCCTCAGGTTCACACAGGGAGGGTCAGATAGGCCTGCTCAGTCCCAGGAGCCGAGATTCACTGAGATGTTTAAGGAGAGGGAAGAGGAGTACGTGTGTGTTTCTGAGACAGACAGACAGCCCTGTGCACCCCTGGCTTCACATCTCTCAGAGCACTGGGTCTTCCTGTCCAATCTCATTCCCATCACGGTTGTGTCCTCTGGAAAGTAACTAGGAAACTGACTCAGATAAGCTGCAAGGCTTGGCCAGAACGACGGAGGCAGCAAATGGCAGACATGGGGTGTTTTCTGCTCTACTGCATCAGCCTGTACCAGGGAAGTTCTGGTCTTCAAAAGAGCACATTGTTCCCAGTGGCCAAACCAAATGTTGCCACAGACAGGCAGGGATGCTGAGGACCCGGGGCGCCAGAGGAGGGGCCCAGGAAGGCCACGGGCTGTCACGGTCCTTTCTCCATGGTCAGCCAGCCCAGGCAGTCAGTCTTGCCAGTGTGTCGCCCTGCAGTGTGAACTGTGCAGTGAGCTCAGTAAAGCAGAACCCCAAGGGCCAGTGGGTAGGGAGATGAGAGAGGGACTCAGTACAGGTCAACAGAGAGGCAGCCAGCTGAGGCACAGGGGTCTGACACTCCATACGGAGGTCCCAGGCCTTGTTTCTGCTACCTACTGCCCACTGGGCCTCAGGCCCCTGACAGACCTGCCTGAGTCAGCTTCACCATGAAATGGGAATTGCAGCTGTACAATATAATTATAATATATATAATTATAGCCCCAAGGAAAGTCAGGAGGGCCCAGAAGAGAGATAGGAGGTCTTTTGGGGTTGGTCTGACAAGGCTCAAGGACAATGGAGAAGCATCCATGAACCTGAACTTGTGAAGAATACCACAAGTAAGGCCTAGGACTCTGGGTCTGCATATCTGCCTCACGGGGGCATTGATGAGCACTGTGATCTTGGGTAAATCCCTTATTCCAGGGCACACTTTCCTTGACTGAAAATGGATTTAAAATAATAATATTAATAGCCGGGCGGTGGTGGCGCACACCTTTAATTCCAGCACTCGGGAAGCAGAGCCAGGTGGATCTCTGTGAGTTCAAGGCCAGCCTGGGCTACAGAGTGAGATCCAGGACAGGCACCAAAACTACACAGAGAAACCCTGTCTCGAAAAACAAAACAAAACAAAACAAAAAATAATAATATTAATGAATCAGCTGGGTATGGTGGCACATGTTTATCGTCCAGGAGGCTAAGGCTGGAGGAGTGTAGGTTCAAGGCCAGCCTGGGGGAGAGGGAGATCCTATCTCAAAGGCAAAAATCTACCTCACAGGTCTTAATCTCAGTCTCTCTGAGTCCCTCCCTCCCTCTTTACCTTTTCCTCCCCTCTCCTTTTCTCTCCCCCCTGACTCCTCCTCTTATTTCTGAGGTTCTATGCACACAAGAGCCCAGAGTCTGGAGTAGGTATTGAACCGCATTACATCTGTTGGTGCAGTGTCCCGCCAGCCCAGGTGGCTAACCTCAGTCCCCCAGGGCACCCCTGACTCGCTGGTCAAGGCTCTTCCATGTGGGGAAGGGGAAAGGGGAGTAAGGAAAACCTTGGCCCTGGCAGCCCAAGCCAGAGAGGTGCAGTGCCGGCCCACAGGCCTGTCACAGGACTAAAGAGATGACCCACAGATCGGGAACACGACAGCAGTCATCACAGTTACCATTCCTGTTACCTGGTAGTCTTGAGTACGGGAGTTGGCAGCACACAGGTGAGCTGCCATCCGTAGGCCGCCAGGGAGTTCAGCAGGGGCATGTAGTCCGTCTGCACCTCAGCACCCTGCAGGGAAAGGCCACCATGAGCATTACTGCTGCCACTGGAATCAATCCTCCCATCGATCCAACCAAACACAGCAGAGTAGGGTCTCTGAGGATATGAGCTGAAGACTGGAGAATGTGGAGCCAGTTTCTTCCTAGGCCAACGTGGGCCATGCAGTCGGTAAGGAATTAGAGCCCAAATATGAATTCGTTGTGTTTTATTCTTGTCTGGACAAATAGTCTCCAGTGAGTTTCACTGAAGAAGCACAGTTACCTTCCTCTAAGCCCCATACCTAGCATATGCTAGCAGAGAGGCTCTGGTGTCCTGGGGAGTTAGATTACATTTGACAAATGATTAAGTCATTTGCATCCAGGTACCGCAGCTACACACAGAGCAGCCTTGCCGGGTTCTGAGCCCTGTCACTCAGGGGTAAATGAATTCCGGTTGTGCTTTACTTCTAATTAGGGCCTGAGGACAAATATTTGTTTTACAATTTGAAAGTACAGCCCCTCTGTTACAAAGACACTGGGAATCATCATGGGGACATCTTGACCTCACAAGTCTTGCTTCTAACTCTGGGCTCCTCACCAAGAATGAAAGTGTGGCCCCCAGTCCTGCCCTGGGCATGCACTGGACTCCCCATCTCAATTAAGTGGCTTAGAAAAACGACATCTATCCCAGTTCCTTCACCCTTAGCTGTGAACAGAACTCCTGAAAGGAAGCTGTGTCTGCTGAGGCTGACTGGCCAATTAGAACTCCAGTACTGTAGTGGGTAGCTGTTCCACTGGGTAGCTTTGACCTGGAAGTACTACCCCTTGTGAGGCTTCCGGTAACCGCCACGCCTACTATACCTGGGGCAGGTCCCAGACGGGAGCCCTTAAGACCCGGGATCCGGATGTGCCGGCTCTCTGGGTTCCTTGTGATCCTGGATGCTAGATGGTAGACCACGCAGAGTTCTCCAGAGAACCCCGCTAGACTGCACCGCAACTCTCCCGGATCCTGTAACCAACCCCCTTACTGGCTGTAAGTTACCCCAAAATAAACCTCCTTTTAACTACGTGGAGTTGCCTTAATAAATCCCCCAATACGGTACTGTAGAAAGGTTGGAATGTCGCAAGTCTGGGGCTAATTACCTTATCTTGGGTTAGGTCCAGCCCTCTGGAATAGACATTCCTTGCCCATCACTGTGTCTGAACTAACATCTTGTGATAAATAGATAGAAACCTTTTGTCATCTATTAACTTAGTAGGTCACTAGCTTCCACCAACCCAAAAGCTAAGGACATCGTCAGACAGCTTCTCGGGCCTATAGACTAGCTTCTTTACCTGCTGCAGCACCTCTCCGGTGTCCCCACCAACGTGCTTTAAACTTGCCTTGATTTATGACTTTCTTTGTTCTGTAAAACTCCTCTATGTTGACACCTGGAATTTGGGCTAACCGAAATCTGTATTCCAAGGTCACGGTCACTCAAAATAGCTCCAGAATAAACTATTCCCTTAAGATGAGGGCTGTGGTTTTTGAATCGACAGGACCCTCAAGAACCATTCCCTTTGTTACATGGGAGCTATATGCAGAAGAAGGTAAACTGAGGCTCCTTCCTGCCTCTGGAGTTCACAGCACTCAACATGCATGCAAGGACACTGGCCTGCTGGTAGGCCACAGTAACTCTGAGTGTCAGCAGGAAAGCAAGGAACACGGGCCCTGGTCAAAGCAGGCCTGGACAGGTACACAACGGCAGTGTTGTGGAGGGCTTCACATGGAGATACGCACTCTTCAAGACGGAGGAGGGCATGACAAGGCCTCCTGTAGGGTGGGTTAGGGGGTCCTGCTGGTGGATCTGGCTGCCCTGGACCAGGGAACTAGGAGAGAGGCTGAGGAAATAATGCACCACCTTTCCAAATGGCTTTGAAGGCTCCTAGAACTGGTCACCAGTCCCACCCCGGCTACCAAGTCCACTGAGTCCCTGGTAACTAATCCATTCGTGGTGCTCTAAACTGTGAAGTCCGGGCCCATGCTGTGACTCTTAGACCTTGGTCAGCCACCTGTGGCACAGACCTCAGTTGGGAACTTGGGGAAATATAGGTTCTCAGCCCTAGCCCTGCTGAGCGAGGACTTCCGGGAGCACTCCAGAATTTATAAAGAGCCACCATAGTCCCTGTGTCAATGAGCAGGAGATGGCCACCTAGACAAATGCTCAGGTCCCCTCTGAAGAAAATGAAAACTGTCTATTCTTTTGGAGTCAGAACCCACCAGCTGTCGTTTTCAATTGATCTCATATGGATGAGAAGAGAAGTTGATGGTTTCCCAAGGACCTGCTGTACCTGTGAGAAATGCTGCCAGCGGTACGAGGAAAGGACAAAGGGAAGAATGGAAAGTCAGTAAAGGAAGCTGAAAAGTTAAGGGACCAAGAAGAAACAACCTAATCCATTTATAAGACAGGTCAGGAGAGGGGCTGCAGCCCCTATCAAAGCCACAAACATGCCAGCCATGGCTTAGCGGGTGGACAGCAGCATGACCCCCATTTCTGCTGGCCCTCAAGACGTATGGACACTTTCCTTCCAGACTAGCACAAGCTTCCTTAGCTGAAAGAAAAGCCCTGTGGCTGCTGTAGCTAAGATCCCTTAACCCCACCCCCTGCACTCCCAGCTTAAAGACAGGAGGAAAAAAAAAAAAATTTAAATCCACATACTCAGGCTTTGCAAGGTTCTGATTACTTGGGCCCATCATGGATAACCTTCCCACTTTATCAAGCACTGTGACAAGCTACCACAATCAGACAGTAACTATAGCAACCATGTCAAGCTTTGGCGCCTTCACAAAGCCCTGCAAGGCTAAATGCAGCCTTTTTCATTGGTGGTTGTTGCCAGGCCAGGTTTTTCTCTGCAGGAGTCCAGAACTGCAAGACAATGACCAGCCCCTGCTAGCAGCCTGACCCGCCAGCTCAGACAGGCCTCCCCAGGACCACTTCTATTTCACTCCATCTTATTTCACTTTGTCACTATCTTGAAGAGAAAAACAGCAGGAATTCTCCCAAACATGCCCTCCCTGGCCCCTGCGAAGCTAGGAAATGTCAGCCATGGGGTACTGAATCATAATGACCAAAAGGAACAGGGAATATACAGTAAATCTACAGAGCTTGGGGCATTCATGCTCAAGTGCTAATTTCCGGCTGTCAATCAGAGTTGATGAATAAACTACAGAGCGGAGGGGAGGGTGCACCTGCCAATCTCTCCCACTTGGACCTTTCGGGCTGGTTTCTATTTAATTCTTATTAAATTTGGTTTTCCATAAGCACCTATGGGCGCCATTTCACTTGTTATCCATACAGTGAGGTGTCATTTCTAAAGTCAGATGAGCCCCACACCACAGGCAGAAGACACTTTAACTCCATTAGCCAGGAATGGTGGCGGGGAACAGATCCAGGGGGAAGGCTGCTTTGATCTGCTTTTCTGTGACTCTTCTGTGAAGGAGAAGAAAGCACCTAAGCACTCAAGAGCCATCCCCGTATCAAAGGAAACGACATTTCTTCCTGTAAGCCGGAACAAAAACTTTAACTCTCCTCTCCGTGTGGATACCTAATCACACCTGGAGTGTTAAAAAAAAAAAAGTGGAACATGTCCTGCGTTTTTGTTTTGTTTTTTTCAACTTAAATAAAAGGAATTCATTTGTATTTATGGCCCTTTCCCCCTTTCCTCCCTATTAGCGTCCCCAGTAGCTACAAATCAACTAAAGAAACAGACATCCAACATCACCTTACCCCACCCTCCAAAGATCACGACGACAGCAAGGGTAGACATCCAACATCACCTTACCCCACCCTCCAAAGATCATGACGACAGCAAGGGTAGTTTACTAAGAAATACGTGTGACTTGGGATCATTTTTAAAGATCCTCTCTGCAGGGAAAGAATGGGGAGACCACATACTGGTCAGTGAGAAACTTTGTAACCTGGGAGTCAATGTTTCTTCTTCTTTCTTTCTTGTCTATAATTTCTATTATATAATTTTAATTAAATCAAAAGTCAGAGTGTGTTTGGTTATAGCTTTATAAAAACTGCTCAGTTCTGGGCTTGTAATGGGCCTGAAAGAAATAAAAATATTCTAAGGAGACACATCTGTCTCTCAATCTTAAAGGAAATCCACACCCCCAAACCAGGGCCATAAAACAGGCCCAAGACTTCAGGAAACCTGCTCCCTGCACACGCCCATGTAATTTTGGGACTCAGGCAATCCCCATCATACACACAGCTAGGAGCCCAGAGGAAGCAAGAACGGGCAAATCCCTGACCCTGCAGTTTCCAAAGGCAGTTTATGGGCCTGATCCAGGTCCCCTAGCTTCTGTATTCACTACAAAAACTGACCCTCAGCCTTGCAGGGAGTGGTCTCTGTATTCTCCAGCATAGAGCGTGAGGCACAGGGTTTGGGGACACCAACCTCTCAGACCAATACAGCTCTGCTCTTGCTGTTCTGATGTCCAACTGTCTGTTCTTTTACTTCCCTCCTCTGATTTATTTCATACATTTGGTGCTGAAAACCAGGAAGAGCTTCCCAATGGGTCCAGACAGATGGGACCCTTTCTTCTCCAGTCCCCATCTCCCATTCTCATCTTTTCTTAACCTTCCAAGGACCACAGCACCTTCCAAGCTCTCTATGGCTAAGCCGCGGCCAGCAGGTGTCCCAGAGACTTCACTCATGGTTCCTTTCTTACACTAGCCAAGTGAGCAGAGAGAATTTGGTCTTAACTCAGTTGGCAGGAACTGTGACTCATTCTTTGTCTCTTTGTCTTAGCCTCTAAACCAACCTCCAGCACTCAAGAGGGCCATCTTTACCATTTCTGGAGCCCACAAACAACACTGGCCATAGGTAAGGGCCATGTAGACACCCACGGTACGCTGAGACCTCAACTCTGTTTCAGAGCCCAGACACTGGCAGTCTTTTGCTCTTCTCTAGGAAGCCCGCTTAGGAAACTTTTGGGAACTTGGTTTTGGTGACGTTTCCAAACTGAGGATGCTTCATGTAGGAAACTAGCCCCAGCCTGTTTATACCTATATCATGGGCATGGGCCCTCTGCTAAAAAAAAAAAAAAAAAAAAGGCTCAAGTCAGATGTATATCTGGCCTCATTATGCCCATGACAACCAAAACCCCTGGCCTAAATCTGGTATGTAAAACCTGCCATCTTGCCAGACCTTGACAAAGTTCCTAAGGTGAAATGGCAATGGGTCAGGAGCTCGCCATATTCAAGTCCTTTCGTCTCCACCCAGGTCCTTCCTTGGTTCCTTCACTTCTGCATGTCTGGTTTTATTAGCTTGAACTTGTAAACTTCATTCCCGGACTCTCTCTGGTTTTGACCAGTCTCCTGAGCCCCTCCCTAGCAAGCTTTTCTCCTGCTCTGCCTCTCTGCACACATCTCCTCCATGGCACCTTTGTCTCCACCATACTCACCACCACCCTCTTCCTCTCCATGGACCCTGTAGCTTGCCCTCTCTGCCCCAGGGACACACTGCTGACCTACAGATCTCTTCTTCGACACAAAGGGCCCAATTGAGATCTGAGGCTTCTTCCCTCCTGGGGACCCCTAAATCCTGCCCAGAACATAAAGAGTTCTGGTCCCCACGGCTGCTGGTGGTTTTAACTGTCCTGGGTGTGCCCCGATGAAATCCTATCTATGGTGTCGGAGGGTGCTAAAGCAGGAGCAATGGCAGCAGAGGCGGAGTAGCCCCGGCAGAGGTGGAGTAGCCCCGGCAGAGGCGGAGTAGCCCCGGCAGAGGCGGAGTAGCCCCGGCAGAGGCGGAGTAGCCCCGGCAGAGGCGGAGTAGCCCCGGCATAGAGACTGCGATGGCACGTTGTCCTATGCTGCTTATGCTCACTGAGGAGCTGGCTCTGGAAATGAGATTCAGCCCTCCCACTTCAGACGTAATCATGTTTGTCTCAGGATGTCCCCCCAAGCCTGTCCTGGGCCAGGCTGGCCCCCTTACTCTCCAACAAGGAAAAGCAGAAAGAAATAGCCTAAGAGTAAAAGTGTTGAACCCTTAAGGACAGCTACTGGACAAACTACTTTCAATACAGGTTACTGTTATAAATATAGTAAAATCAGCTAATGGGATGCTTGTCCACGGAGAGAGAGGCTTTCTGTCTCTAAGTCTATCAACCAGGAATTCTAACACAACAGTCCTGAGGGGCCTCCTCAGCTGACTTCTAGGGGTATTGTTAATGTTCTGCTCTGTGTCTGCTGCTTTGTACCTGCTACATATACCCATTCAAGGACCAAACATTGTAACGCTCCATGTACAGATAAAGACTGTCTTGTGTTTTCTATAAGGGCTACGTAGGAATGTTAATTTAGTACATTACCTGTGTATTGAGTTTGGATTTAGCTTTCTTTTATTAGGATGGTGCTTCACAGCACTATCTTCTAAGCCCACAACTGCCGTTGTCCTAAGACCCGCTGTGGCTGCTTATGACATCTGGTGCATTGAGTACAGGTGTTCTCTCATAAAAGGAGGGAGCAAAGATCACCTGACCCTTACCCTGGGATAAATGTGACTGTTCATATTTAATCTGTGAGACGTGGGGGTCCCATGGGCACCCATGCTATGGGAGATGGGCTTTCTTTACCATGTAGCTGAGCTCACCATAAGCAAAAAGCAACCACGTGGTCTGCCACCTGGAAATGACATCCTGGAAAGAGCAAACACCATGTGACTTTACCACCATCTTGGTTAATGTAACCACATTGGCATGAACCCAAACGGAGGTGTCTATCAACGGTCCAGTCCCACTAACTCCCTAAGGGGATGATCACCCCTCCTGACTAGACCAAAGAGGTAACGCCAGGCCCCTAAGGTGTGGCTTTATTTTGGGTGTTCTGTTTTGTTTATTTTTGACCATTTATTTAGTTTCTCCATGATATATTTACTGGCTCCTAAGGAAGACTTAAGGGTGTTCCCCAACACTGGCCTACTAACAAAAGGCTAGCACTTTCGGATTCACAGCGGCCCAAAGCTGGTCACTTCCTCTACTAAGGGCAAAACTGCCTCTGCTGTTTAAGCAAGCTCTCAGTGAGAACTGTAGTAATATCCCCAACAGTCTCACTTTGTGTCTGCTATGGATGCCACCTCATCAGCACAGCACGCTTCAAGGACGCACACTGCCACCAAAGCTGCCTTGGGCTCTGGATCTTTGCCATCTGTTAGGTGACTGACCCTCCTCTGGGGCACTCGGACTGCTGTCCCTTCCACATTAGCCCCTTCTGCCAGTTTGGAAGAAGTTAGAGTGTTCTAGTCCTCTAAATCCCTAACAGAAGTTAGGGTGACCTTGGAGACGGGAAATGAGCTAGGGGCCAAACAGATTCCTGGACCAGCAAGCAGACAGGGGAGGGTGGGACCCTAAAGATGGTGAACTTTCAAGATGGCTTCTTCCTCACCCGAGAGAAAGCCTGCTGGCCTGAAGGAAAGGCCTGGCAGGCTTTTCTCCAGCAAGTAGGGCCCCTGCTGACGGACTGGCCTGATGAGTTCAAGGCCAATTAGGATGCCACTGCTGTGGGCCAGCCAGACATCCTGTCCTTGTTCAGACTGGGGTAAAAACAAACAAACAAACAAACACATACTACCCACCAGCCCCCAAGGAAAGACTGGATTTTTCCTGCTCCCAAGTCCACCCAGTCTGGATGACCTGACCCTCTGGTCTTGCTTCACCTACCACACTTCTTCATGCCCATTCCAGCTGTTCCCTCCAATTTTTAGCAACTCGCCACCTCACCATCACCACCTTACTGGCCTCCCCAGTTAATCTTCCTGATTCCTCTATGTAGATACTTCACAGTCCCTCCCTACTCCAATCTAAGTCTGCTGCCACCTGTCAGCCCCTAAAACCCACCTCTCCTTTCTGGATTTTCCTTGACATAATACCCTTCACCTAGCCAATGGGCTATCTAAATCTTCCCTCTTCTTGCCAGTCTTGGCTCGGAACTAAAACAGTGACGGTTTCTTTGCATCAATTAACCTCTCTCTCACCAGCTCTCAGAAAGCCTCAAAGAAATTTCAGATCAGCTTGGTGCCCTTCAGGACCGACTTGATTCTTTGGCTGCATGGTACTCCAAAACTGAAGAGGGCTAGACTCATGACTGCTGCCAGTGGAGGGATCTGTGCCCTGCTCCAAGAGCAATGCTGCTTCTGCATCAACTCCAAAGACTCAGAGGCCAGACAGAGAATTCGGCAACAAGCCTCCTCCTCTGGATGGACTCTTGGTTCCCTCCTACCACATCGCCCCTCACTCACCCCTCCCTAAAGCCTCATACACCTCTTTACCCTGTCTTTAAAACATGGTACAGAAGTTCCTCCTGGATCTCTAGGTCTACCACACAGGATGTAGTACAAAAAATGCTTCTGTTAGAGTTGCACCATACCCCAAAACTTCAAAATGGAGCCCCCTCTGCCAACAGGAATTAGCCAGACAGAAGCAGAGCCCCCAAATCCCTTATATGTAAAGGGTCTGGAATAAAGGGAACCTTCCCACCCCAAAACCAAGGCCATAAAACTGGCCCAAGGCTTCAAGAAACATACCCATAGAACTCTGGGAAGCAGCCAATCCCATCACAGCCTGGAGCCTGGGAGCACACAAACAGGCAATCTGACCCATCCCCTCCCTGCAGTTTCTAGGCCTCCCCCTTCCCTACTTCCCACTACAAAAAACTGATCTTCATATTCTGCACAGTGTGTCCTCCTGGACCCTCAGATCCTTAGCCACAGGGTTGGAGGGCATCAACCTCGCAGACCAATAACAGTCTGCTCTCACCATTTTGAAACTGAGATGAGTCTATTCTTTCATTTTCTTCCACTGGCTTATTTCTTACATATCTATCAGGGTACTGAAACAATGGACCCCAAAGAAAGGGAACTTGCTCAGGAAAGGCCCTCATCACAGGAGAACTCGTCAGTTAGACTTCCCAGAGTTCTAACAACTTGTCAGACCCCTGACAGCAGAAGACTGTGAATGAAAACTCCCGAAAAGCAGCTCTGTCTGCAGAGACTGATTAGATGTCAGTGAGATGGAGAGGTTTGGATGTCTCAGAGGCCAATTACTTTATCTTGGGTTGGCTTTGTCCCATGAACAGTCTTTCCCTACCCACTTCTATGTCAGAGCTAACATTGGTGACTATAGTTACAAACCTTTTGAAATCTATTAACAGAACAGACCTCGAGCTTCCACCCACCCCAAGGCCAAGAACGTCATTGGACAGCATCTGAGGCTCCAGGAGCGTTCCCCCATGTTGCTGTAACTGCCTCTCTGGGGTTTCCACCAAGGTATCTTTAAACTAACAGATTTATGATTTTTCCTTGTTGGGCTTCTGTGAAACTTCATGAGACTGCTTCCATGTGGGAACACAGTACCTGTGGTACCCTAGCTCTATGTTTCCTGGGCCATGGCCATCCAACTTTGGCTCCAGAATAAACCATCTCTCACTCTCTTTGAAGCCCAGACAATGAGGTGACAATGGTGAGCAGGACCACACCTTGCCCAGGACTTATTTCCACATATCTTTGGCCCTTAATTTAAACTCATTTCAAGACCGTGAAGAGGTCTTGGGGTTCACTGGATCTTCTGACCATCTTCCCAACAGGAGCACATTGAATAATTCTCTTTTTTCTGCTCTTGACTATTTTAATTGGCTTGTTGAGAATGGGAGGCCAAACACAGCTCAGGGAACAGACTGTGAGCCCAAAGTTCAATAACAGGCTGAGTTATATTGTGACCATGCCTTCTTTTTATGTTATCCTTTATTTTCCCCAGTATTTAACCATACCACCCCCATCTCCCTAACAGTCACAGGAACTCATAATTAATTTACTCAGTGTGTTACAATCTAATTTATATCATCATTCATCACATCTTTCACTGGAAGTCACCATTTCTGGAGCTCTCTAAATCCTTCATCCTGTCTGGTCCGGCTGCTTTCCACGCCCCTGTTCTCTCTACTCAGAGCTTCTGACTTGTAGGTTCTTGTTTTTAGTTTCCTTCTCCTTTGCTGGAACGTATCCTTTAGTGGATCTCTACAAAACAGTGCTTGGAAATCATTTGGATCCCTACATGTCTTTGCCTTCATCTTTAATTGACAATTTGGAAACAGAATCCTGGACTGACATCTGTTTTCCATTTAAAAATTTACAAGTATTGCTTCTAGATATTAGCTATTGCAATTGATCTGTGGGTCATATGACCCTCACTCTACAATAACATGGACTTGTGCCAACAACGCCGTTTTTAATATAGTGGTCTACAGAAAGGGACATCATCATAGAGAAAAGGCAAACACGTCTCGCTAGCTAATTTGGTGGGAGGCAGTTGTTTTTACAGTTCCTGACCTGGAGAAATCCCCGCCTTCCTTCCCCATAGACCAGGACTTTAGAGCTTCACAATCTAGCGCGGCTCCCTTCCTAAATCTCCGTTCTATCAGGTTAGGACACAAACAAGGGCTGACCTAATGAATAACTCGGAGCTGAGACAGTCCCCTCTCAGATCACGGACTCAGTCACCTAGCAGACTGCCTGTAACTCTCCAACTCTCAGACTTCGAATACAGACTGGTCCCAGCCACCAGGGAGGGCAGAGAGGGGCCCAGCGCCTCCTGCTCATCTGTAACTGTTAAGTGAACTCTAAGCACACCCCATGCTGAAATGAACCATAACACTTTATTTCTTACAACTAAATATATATTATTAAATATTATTTTATCCTGAGTGTAGCCTGTTGCTTGCTTTGGAAATTTTAGGATATGTAAACAGCACGACATTTTGCTTTAATGTGAGCATTTTTATTCAAGACTGCATGCTTAACAGGCATACACTTTGTGGGTTCCTGTCCTTCCGTTTTCAAAGGTAATCTCTTTTACAAAGTCATTGTTGGCTGTCTCCCCATTTGGTCTTCTGTCTTCCTGGGCCAACGGTTAGTCAAAATCATTATTTTAATTTCATTACCTTGCTACTCCCAAGTTCATAAATTATTTTTATTTTATCTACAAGGGATTTCTTCACTTTACCTTCCAGCCTTTTCTTATGCTTTGAAGATTCTGCATCCTCACTTAACACCCCAAAGCTCTTTCATCATCCAAGTCTTCCTTTCTTTTCTAGAGCAGCTGTCTGTGTCGTGGACACTTGGACATAATCTCTGATCCCCGACTCACCATTACCAGCGATTTGAGAGAGACAGGGTTGTGTGGCTTATCACGCCATACTGTAACTTTACGCCATGCCTTGGGTTTCAGTGCTATAGTTAGCTGCTCCTTCTGTTCCCTCAAGCTTTTGTCTTGAAGACTAATCTTTTTCTTCTCATCTAGGCCACAGCTTCTTCCACTTTTCACATAATTTACATCCCTCCACCTGTAATTCGTGGAGAATGCCACCATGCCAGGCTCTCTTCTAATCTTAGTGTTCTTGCTAGGATCTATCCATCTATAGTAACTCTTGGTAAATATGTTCTATGAGGACATCGAGTTAGTGAAACAGCCATTTTTCCTAAGGGAAACACAGAGTTAGGTGGTAGTGTTTGTATTTTTGTTATCAACCAGCATGCATCCTTGTTTGTGTTTGTACTGTTTAAAGTCTTCATTTGCTGTGTCTTGCTGATTTCTGAACTCTCAGCCAGCATCATGAGACTGAATACCCTCATCCAACCCTTGCCTTTGCCCTGAAAAGCACACCACCCCATGCTTGGGAACCTCAGCCCTGTTCTCAGGGGCTGTTTTTAATAATGAAATCATCAGAGATGCCTGACAGGGTGGCACATGCCTAATCCTAGCACTCAGGAGGCAGAGGTAGGTAGATTTCTGTTACTTTGAGGCCAACCTGGTCTGTATAGAGAGTTCCAGACCAGCCAATGCTACATAATGAGACAGTATTAAAAAAACAAATCCCCAGGGAAAAGCAGGAAAATGTGACACAAGCAGCCCATGAAAAAGATGTTTGTTTATGACATCATAAGCTCCAAACAGTGAGGCAGAGCACAGTTGTGTTTATGACATCATAAGCGCCAAACAGTGAGGCAGAGCATGGCTGTGTTTATGACATCATAAGCTCCAAACAGTGAGGCAGAGCACGGCTGTGTTTATGACATCATAAGCTCCAAACAGTGAGGCGGAGCACAGCTGTGTTTATGACATCATAAGCTCCAAACAGTGAGGCGGAGCATGGCTGTGTTTATGACATCATAAGCTCCAAACAGTGAGGCAGAGCACAGTTGTGTTTATGACATCATAAGCTCCACAGTGAGGCGGAGCACAGCTGTGTTTATGACATCATAAGCTCCAAACAGTGAGGCGGAGCACAGCTGTGTTTATGACATCATAAGCTCCAAACAGTGAGGCAGAGCACGGCTGTGTTTATGACATCATAAGCACCAAACAGTGAGGCGGAGCACGGCTGTGTTTATGACATCATAAGCTCCAAACAGTGAGGCAGAGCACGGCTGTGTTTAGCCCCGGCTGGAACAAAGAACATTGGGTGGTTCAATGCTGTGCTATTGGGCATATATTTGCAAATGACCATGAGTCCACCATGTCAGGGGTTGATTCTAGAACAAATTTAGTGGGCAGGAGAATTCAGTGATACCGGATCTATGACTATGAGCACCAACCTGATCTATTTCTCATCTACATCATTCCTTTAGTGCCACTTCTCTGGGATTCTTCAGAAAACACAAATGCCCATATCCAACTACTCCCATTTAGAACAGTTTTATTAATTTAATGTTTAAAGGACCCACGGGATACTCCTTCTAAAGAACAAACCCCAGAAGTAAAAAAATAAAATAGTACATTAGATTACATAAAAATCCACCTGCACAACAAAGCCCATGATATGTAAATTCAAAAGACAAAATGGCAAAACCTTAGCTCCTATCACAGAATTTTTAAAACTGACAAGAAAAATGATCTAAATTTTCAGAGGGACAAGGACATGGCAGGGAGAGAAAGAAAAACATTAAATAGCCATTAAACACACCAAAACACTAACCATCTCGTAACAAAATAAATGCAAATTAAGCTACCCGAGGCACTGTTTGTTACACATCCAACCTTCAAGTGTGACAACCTACTCCGTTTACCAGGCTGTCAGGAAACAAGTGTGCGCGCACACTGTCGATGGGGTGCAAATAGGGTCAACCCTCTCAGAGAACAACTTGACAGCATCTCCCAGAGTTACAAATACATCTACCACTTACCCTCTGACCAACAATCTAAGTTCTGGGAACTCGTTCTGTGTGTAAGATGGGGGTGGGAGTGCAGAGCCACTCTGCAGAACTGTCCGTAGGAGTGAGACCTGCCAGCTGCTTCATTCCTGCCAACCCTGGACTCGCCAAGCAGTTTCATCCCTACAGTGCAGAGGCTCAGGTGCTGAGTCAGGGCAAACAGGACAAGGAGGGACACTCTACTCTAGGACAGAAGGTAAGGACCCTGTGGAAACACCCAGAAAGGTACTAAATGAAAAGGTGTATGGTACACACCATAATGCACCCCTAAAGATGTCTATGTCCCGGTGCCCAAGATTGTGAATGAATTCCCTTACACAGTTATAACATCTGGAATATATTATTAAGGATCCCAGAGCTGATAGTTTATCTTAAACTATTTGGGAGGGACCAGTATTAAAAAGGGTCCTTATAAGGAAGAGGCAGGGAAGGTCAAGACTCAGAGAAGGGAAGGTGAGGACAGAGGCAGAGATGGAGTGGTACAGGGAAGGGCCCCAGAGCCGAAGGACTGAGAGGACCTGTAGAGGCCTGGAAGGTAAGAGACAGATTATCTTCTACACTCTCCAGAAAGTGTGATGTGGGGCTAACACTTGGCTTCAGCCTCCTGAGATCTGCTATGGTTTGAAGGTGAAATATATCCGATTTGCTTTTATTCTGAATGCTCAGTCCCGAACGAGAGCAGTATGTAGAGAGGCTGTGGAGCCTTCAAAGGATGGGGCCTAGCTGGAGGAAGTAGGTTACTAGGCGTGAACCTCTGAGTCTGTACTTGATTTTAACTACCCTCTGCTTCCTGGCCCACAGGGTGTGTACAGTGTATACGGTGCATGCTCCCACCACCATGCCTCCCTGTGGTGATGGGTGAAAACCCTCAGAGAGCGTGAGTTAAAGCAAACCCCTCTCACTGAGCCACATCTGTCAGGTATTTTGGTCACAGCAATGCACAGTTAACTAATACAATGTTCATTTCTGTCTTCTGAGGGCTGGAGGGGTTGCCCAAGGCAGGGTGGGAGGAAATGCAGGAGGAAATGAAGCTGGGAACTGGGCTCCCTGGTGAACTGAGGGGGACTCAGGAAAAACAGGGGTCATATTCTTAGGTGAGGAAGCCCAAAGGCAAGGTAGGAGGAGGATGCCAAGGTGGGAAAGGGAACATTTCACCTCCACTATCAACAGAAAGTAGAGGGACAGTCAAAAAATGCTAGTCTGTCCCTTAGAATCTCAGAGGGTAAGGCCATGCCAGTACCACAGTTATTTTATGAATCTCCAGTTAGTCAAACTGGCTCACTCTGGGCACTTGGGAACAAAGCTGTAGAGCCTAGACTACAGTGATACAGATATGATAGGATGAAAGGGTAGATCATTGAATCTACTTTTAAAGAGCAACTATGGATTTTAGTTTATTGATACAAATTTAAAGTTAATTTTGTTATCCTGTATGTATAGTTCTACCCTTATTTAAGGTATGTTTGTGCAGCTCATTTGAAATTTTAATGTATAATTAAGAAATACAGATTAATAGTTAATCATCTGTGATGATCAAACTTATAATCATATTAGTTGTTTTTTAGGTATACAAAGATATATTTCAGATAGGTAGGTAACCTTCAAATACTTCAAAGACCTACAGAATATGGCATTTAAAATGTTTAAAAAACTTAGACTTTTCTGAACAGCGAGACAGACATCTCTGATCCTGGCAGCACCAATTTACTTCAGAGAGGAGGATGGGCATTGAAGACACTCCATATGGAGTTTATCTTCTTCTTGGCAAAAATAGCCATTTGGGCAAGAGGCTGCTCTTGCCTGGACTGCTAATAATATGTTGTATAAACTGGACATGCAGGACCCATAGGAAAATGACCACTGAATTTGCCAAAATGGGGTGAAATGGTTCTTCAGATTCCTGCTTCACAGAGGAGACTGTCAAACATTCTAGAGGACACAGGAGAAGTGACTAAAAAACTCTAGGCCTATAGGCTGAAGGTGGATGTCTCAACATTGCAGAGGAACTTTGGGTGACTGTCTAGGCAGCCAGCTGTCTCTGTCATTTCCAGAATTTTGGAAGTTGCTTACAATGCATTTCCTATTTACTTAGGTAATATTATATCTTTCTGGGGTCTTTGATATAGTTGAAGACTAGATAGTTATAATTATAGTTTTCCTTAGTCATGATAAAAGATAAAAATAGATATGAAACTTTAGACTCACAAATATAGAATAGATAGAATATTTTCTTTAATTTTGCCAAATACCAATAGACTAGATATTGTAACTGTAATTCTTGCTTAATAACTGTTCTATTGCATGTAATTTTACTATGCTAAAGTTAAAACCTTTCTTTTTGATTAGACAGAAAAGGGGAAGTGCTGTGGGATGTCTTTCTGCATGCTGTGAATATATGTTGCTCTGATTGGTTGATAAATAAAGCCGTTTGGCCTATGGCAAGTCAGGTTACAGCTAGGCAGGAAATTGAAGAGAGAGACAAGAAGAAGAAAGGCGGAGGGAGACACCAGCACCACCAGGAGAAGCCAGATGTGAAATTACTGGTAAGCCACGGCCACGTGGCAACTTATAGATTAATAGAAATGGGTAAAGTTATAAGAGCTAGCTAGTGAGAATCCTGCCATAGGCCATGCAACTGGTAATTAATATTAAGCCTCTGGATGATTATTTTATAAGCTGTGGGACCTTGGGGCTGAGCGAGACCAAAGAAACCTTCTAATGACACCATGGTGAGCAGGCATATGGGTTGGGAGCTCATGGACCATGTGGGAGCCGGAAAGAGAAGGAACAAGTTGACCCCGCCCCCCTGAAGCCGACACACAGCAGCCCTGCTATCTACTCTCCCTCAGGCCTCCCATCACCCAGGACAGAGCATCTGCCAATCAGAGGGTGGGACAGACAGGCTGGCTGGCTGGAGATGTTGTTTTCCTCTTTGTTTTATGCACAATGCCCCAGAAAAACATTTTGCTGATATGTAATTAGGCTAACATAATAGAGTCTCAGAGAACAGTCATCTCATTTTAGACAACTTTGGCTCAAAGGGAATAAGCGTGTTTTTTTTGTTTGTTTGTTTTATTTTTTTCTGTTTGTGTTTTTTTATGGGTTTTTTTGTTTGTTTGTTTGGTTTTTTGGAAAGGGGGACAGATGAACATATATGTAATGTGTGGAAAACTCCAGTTCCGACTCCTCAGCAGCCAGGGCTGGTGAATTCACATCTCTGCCTGATTGTCTCCACCACACAACAATGACAGCAAACAGCCGCCTTTCAGGAGCTCAGTACAATAGCACATAATAGATGGTGTTATTATGTGAAGCACATTGTTTACAAAATGGTCTCCATTGTGACCTCCCTGTCCAGGCCCCCTTACAATATGACTGCAGCTCCCCTGCTTAGAGGGAGCATCCATTTTCCTACCTCTTGAATCCAGGCTGCTCCCAGAGCTGACTCTGATCAACAGAACCTGGCAGCTGTGACCACAGAGTTCTAACCTAGGCCTCAGAGGGCCTTCCCGCACATACCTTCTCTCCCAGAACTGTGCCTATTTGGTAAGGACAAGCCTAGGCTAGGCTGCTGGATAATGACAGGTAAGCAGCCCAGCCAGACAGCAGACAGGTGCAAGATGCCATCTTGGACTAGCCAGAAGCCAGAAGTTAATGCCTCAGAGCCTTCAGACTATCTCAGCAGGGTTAGCAAGGGCCAGGAAGCAAAATCAAACATCCCTATTTGAATTCCCTAAGCTTTGGGGTGCTTTACCAAGAGGCAGAAGCTAACTGGTGTATTATCATTATTCTAGCAAGAGCACAAACATTCAAGCAAATCCCTCACAGGAAAAGAATCGCAGTGAGAGTCACCTTGTTCGCCTGGAAAGGAATAACTGTCAGCTAGTACTCAGGGTGGGAGGGCTCAGCACTGCTCGTTTTTTACCATCAAGGCTGGCATACGCAGGCCTCACATCCTTCGTGCCAGGCACATTGTGACCTTGCATTTCCTCTGGAGCCATGATGTCTAATTTATGGTAACCTACATGAAGCCAACAGCATCACCGGCATACTCTGGGAGGGAGAGATAAAAATTCAGAATGAGGAAGTACATCCCAGCCCCTGCCGTTGCCTGGCATCTCCTGCAGAACCATGCCTCGCTGGCAGGCAAGCCAAGCCTGCATGTGGGAGATAACACTTCTCTGGGTTCTGGGCACCCAGCTTGCTGGCTGCTGTGTGTGCTTTCTCTGAGCTGGGCAAGGGAACAGCTGGTCATAGGATGGAGGGGAGGAGGCAGCCTGCCGTACCTGTGATCCACGCTGCCTGCTCCTATGCACTTGAACCGACAGAATGAACACCAGGCAAGGAGCATTCAGCAGGCAAGGCTCCCAAAGCATCTGAAAGCTAACGAGGCCGGACGTTTGGAGGTCAAGAGCATGATGGCTGGGGCAGAGCCTGCCCATTAGTAAGGGCAGATGCTGAAGTTCTCAGAGCTGCTACACACTGTCAGCCAGGCATGCCAAGGGACCACATGCTGTGGCGGCACAGCCCCAGCCTCAGAAGCTGACGTCTTCCCCGGGCTGAATGCAGAGGGCAAGTCTCCCCTGTGCACAGACTCAGAAGTAGCCTTGCTTGATAACAATTAAACAAGAAACATTTTCTCCATCCAGGGACTTGCCAAGTCCCTACCACTCACTTCAAAAGGTTAGAAGAAATTATATTTTCTGGGAATAAATAAAATTTACCTATTTCTTTCTCTTTAGACAAACTGACTGGAGTATTTCTAACCACCTTTTTTCATTTGTTACTTTCTCTGTTAGAAAAGAGAAAGAGAAAGGGGTTTTTCCTAACATACAGGATTAATTAAAAGGTATTTACTTTGGAGTGGAGGGGTTGGGAAGGGAACCAGTTTATCTACAAAGATTCTAAGACTTAATGCTCTGTCACCTTTACAGACCGGGTTTACCAGTAATCACAAAATGCTAACCCAGAAGCCATCTGTGAACCACAATTAGTACCGTCTTAATAGGAGAAGAAGTAGAAATCATGGGTCAGCCCACTGGGTAGCCAGCAAGGACGGAACCACAGAGCACCTGTGATTTTCCTCACCCCGGTAGCCTCAAGGTACCACTTTCCCCATCAGTGTTGGGGCAATCAGTCAGTCAATATTCTCTTTTGTGGTGACCCAACTGTCAGTATCATGTTGCTATGGTTACAGCATTTCAGCTCCTCTCTCCCTTCTTTTCCAACTAAATTACACTGCTAATCCCCCAGCACGTCTTCAGAATGTACCAGCTCCTGGTACAGTCATGTCTATTAGTGCTTCCGAGGTACCCAGAAGCTTCAGATGAAATATCCAGCCTCCAGGACATGTCAGACCCTTGACTGTTCACTCTTGGGCCCCCTCCTCAGAGAGAAACCCACCAGAGCCTCTGCAGCAGATGTGCTGCTGGGCTCCCATCAGCACCTGGATTGTGAACCACCAATGAAGAAAACATAACCAAAGTCAAGAAAATTGGAACATCTTCCTACAATCCTCTATTCCTGCCTCACTGGGCCAGCTGACGGACCACTGAACACATCTGACGTTCCTTTCTGTGCCCTCCTGCATTACAACATCGTTTCCATGAAGGCAGGGAGTTTAACTTGCTCCTGGGGAATCCTCACGTAGGGCAGTGTCTTCTCCACACATCACTGCTGAGTAGAAGAGTCTTAGCCACTTGGAGGGTGGGTTCTGCCACCATTTCTTATATTCTCAGAGTTTAATCAAATGACCATGGGTCACACATAACAATAACAATGAATCTGTCACAGACAAGGCAAGTTGGACACTCCCCCTGTTTCTCTTTTTCTGGGCATTCTGTATGTGGAAGTTGTAAATGTACTCACATACAAAAATCAAAGATGGAGAGCCATGTCCTTACTCTGCACAAAGCACTCAGGACCATTGCGTACTTCTGTAAAATGACTGAGGAACTGAACTGGCCACATGTAAATCTGTCTTTTTCCTGCTGGGTCACTGGGAAGTGTGCTGGTGAGCCATCTTATGAGAAGACACTCATCATATACTCTTAGGAAAATGGAAATTAAAAGGAGAGACCTCCCACACGTTAGGATGGTGAATCTAAAACACCAGCCACCAAAGTCTAGGCTAGGAAACGAAATGACAGGAACTCTTAGCCATTGCTGCTGGGGCTGCAAAATGGCATGCCCACTTCAGAAGACAGTTTGGTAACGCCTTACACACTAGATATGCTGGTATCATGACCCAGCAGTCACATCCTCGTTTTCACAAGTGAGCTGAAAGCATCTGTCCACATAAAAACCTGCACATGGATGTTTACAACAGTTTTATTCAAAAAATCCAGACCCAAGATGTTCTTCAGTAGATAATGGATGGATAAGACTAGTATCTCAGATAACAGAACGTCATTCGGCACTAAGGATAAATGAGCTATCATTAATAACCAGTCAAAATGCACATCTGGAATGATTCCGTGGAACTCAGGAGCACTCCCATGCTTCAGACCCTCGTGGCCATACCACACAGCCCATGGCCTCTCACTATTTGTGTGTCTCACAGATTTCAACACAAGCATCTGAGGAAGACAAGAAACAGAACAAGGCACAGGGCGACATCGTGGGACCATGAAGAAAGACCTCCTTCCACTACAGTACACCCTTGCAAGTACAGCAGGGTATGCTCCATCCACACGCCCTTACCTTTTCTGTGACTAACCAAGGGGTCCTCGGAATTACCAAGCACTGCACACGCCAGGTAAGTATTCCACTGCTGAGCTACATCTCCAGGTCTCCTTTTATTTTTACTAAAATTCTTGACTTGGGCTGGGTACCTATGATTCCAGTGTTTGGGAAATGGAGGCAGGGGGATTACTGTGAGCTTGAGGCCTCGGCTACAGAAGGAGATTGTTTCAAACCAATACATGTTTATTGGTCAAATTACCTTGCAAGGAGTGACAATGAGTAAACCCTTGACTACGTTAACGCTCCTCTGCCCCAGTTCACCTAGTGTACTTCAGGTTGCTTTGGAGACCTATCTGCCCTGCCTTTCCCTGCGTGGTTCAAACTGTCCATATGTGAGGAAGAAACTAGACCAGTTTCTGTTGCTATGACAAAAGACTTGAGACTGGGTGTTCTCATGAGAAGTGGTTTATTATTTATTTATTTATTTATTACTCTTTTTAAATCAAAGGGACTCTTGTTTCCCAAACCTTCCCCCCTCTTCTTTGTATTGAGTAGCCAACCATAGCAGATTGTGAAGTCAGTTCCCACCACTGGAATGAGACAATCACCACCTGCCTCTGGGATAAAAGGCAGAGGCTATGCTGGCCCCAGTGTGCTCGCTGACCTTGCTTAGGTTCCAGTGCAGCCTTTCTACACAAAGGAACGGCCTTGCCGGGTTGCTGTTGCCTTGTCCACATGTTCTTTGTGCAATGTGAAGATTACCCTTTGTTTCCAACAATTTATGAAGTTATGCATTTAAACTTTTTAATTTAATTTAATGTCTATGAGTGTTTTGCCTGTGTGTATGTCTGTGCACTACATGTATGCTTGGTGCCCAAAGAGGTCAGAGAGATCATTGGATCCCTTGGAAGTAGAATAACAGCTAGTTGTGAGCTGCTTGGGTATTGGAAATGGAACTTGGGTCCTCTGAAAGAGCAGCCAGTGCTCTTTCTTAACCACTATCTTTCCCAGCCCTGAAGTTGTTTTTTAGCTTATACTTTTGGATCCTGACAGTTCAAAATCAGACAGCTTTGTTTAAGCCTCTAGTGAGGGTCACACTGGAACTCATCACATGGAGACAATAGCCATGTGTATATGGAGTGACCTCACTTAATAATAACCTCCTCCCATCAAGAACTAGCTCTCTCGGTGAGATCACTGTTAGTCTCCTTGAGTCAGGAAGATAGAGACAGACAGGTATGACTATAAGTCATAGGAAGACTAACTCTGAGACCCAGCAACCAAGAAAAGTCCCTTGAACTGCCCCTGACCATGGGTTGTACAACTTTCCTCCAAGAGACAAAGAAAGATCCACCCATTTCAGGGAAACTTACCCTTTCAGTCTGTAACATAAAATCCCCTGGAATCCCCCTAAAAAATTCCAGGGTCTCTTGCGCCACATGTTTGCTGGAGCTCACTCCCAATCTGTGGAGCTCACTCAAGGTTCTCATTTCTCTTTTAAATAAATGTATACTTTACTCCTCTGAATCTTGCTCAATTCTTTTCCAAGACACAACCTGAAGATCATATCACAGAGAGCCCAGAGAGTCCCCCCAGTAACAGCTCCTAAGAATCAGACAGTGGTCTCCACTGTTTAGTAGCTGGTCAGATGTCACCAGCCTTGGGGGTTGTGGATGGACCCCTTCTTCATAATCAGCAGCCTGTGAAACCAGAAACTGAAACTTCAGACTGATGACTACTCTGAAGAATGGGATCTCCAGTCTCCAGGCCTGGGTGGAGCCGCGATGTTCTGAACTGCCCAGAAGGTCCTAAGATTACTATCTAGCAGGAGGAAACTTTCTGGTAAAGAACAAAAACATAAACTGTGCCCCACCCATAATGAGTCTATCAATCACCTAGACACACACACACACACACACACACACACACACACACACACACACACGCCTTTCAGGAAAAGCAGCCTGTTCTAGAAGCTAGAAATACAAAACTTGCATAAGGTACATGACAGTGTAATGGTCTCTCTGGCCACTGTTCATTCTCAAGCTTTAAGAGTGCCTCGCTTCACTATACAGCAGTACCTGCCACCTATACTAAGCCAGGGTCTCATCTGAATTTCATCAGTGGAGAGCAGAAGGACCAGGGAACTGAGAGGAGGCCAGAGATCGATCCCAGTGACACATGGCTACCTTGCAGGAGGTCCACTTCTTAACGGTAGAGCCGTCTCTCCACACTGTCACCCTGGGGATCAAGCTTCCAGTGCATGGCTCTTTGGAGGACAAGCTGCATCCAAACCACACTATGGCCACAGGACTAGCAAAGGCCATATCCAGGGTGACAGCTAGTGAGGAAAGCAGTCAGTCCCATGCACAGGGCCAAACTCACAGTGAGCTTCTGAATGTAATCTTCCCAAGGCCTCTAATAAAGCATGGGGTCTTGCTGGGATCCGACTGCAGCCTTGCGAGACCCTATGTGGAGAACTCAGCTGAAGAAACTGTGTGTGTGTGTGTGTGTGTGTGTGTGTGAGAGAGAGAGAGAGAGAGAGAGAGCCTGCCTGCCTGCCTGCCTCATGTTTAAAGACCTGATAGAAGGCTGGCATGATGGCTCAGTGGGTAAAAGGTGCTTGCTGCTAAGCCTGACAACCCGAGTTTGATCCATGGAACATAAAGAGAATTGACTCCTACAAGTTGTTCTCTGACTTCCACAGGTGTGCTACAGCATGTGCACCCACATATACACAAACACATGGGCATATACACATACACATAAAATAAATGTTAAAAAATGAAAATCAGGATCTTATAGAATCATTTCCCACTTTTCTAATCCCATCCTAATACACCCTGTGTTGACAGATGGTGATGACAGAATCCTTCCACCTGCCTGCTGGAGCTACAACATCCACCCTCTGCAGCTACAGGGGCTGGTTCTTGGGGCCTGGGCCTGGACCACCCATCATTCTGGGGCTCTGAACCTCACCACTGGCTCCCTGAATTGCCATTCTCTAGAGTAGAGGATTTAAGTGTGTGCTGGTTTGAGCCAAGGCCTTACAATAAACCCCATGGTAGGTGTGGGTGTGTATACCATCTACTTTAGTTCTGCTTCCCCAGAAAACCTGATATCCCACCTTCCGATCACTCCAAAGCACACACAATAGGTTCTGTTTAAGGGTTTTGTTCTGTTTTTAAGTGTATATGTTTGTCTATGTGTGGCAGGGGGATGTAGTGGTGGAGGCCAGAGGAGAATGCTGGATCCCCTGGAGCTGGATTTAGAGGCAGCTGTAAGCTGCCTGACATGGGTGCTGAGAAGTGAACTTAGGTCCTCTTCAAAAGCAGTCTGTGCTCTTAACTACTGAGCCATTTCTCCAACTCCCAAGTAATAGTTTTTAAAAGTATATTTGCTATGGAATGGTCTCTCTGTATGCCGTGAATGTGTTGTTACCATTGATTATACAGAAGCTGCTCTGGCCTATGGCAAGACAGGTTATAACCAGGCGGTAAATCTAAGCAAAGATATAGGGAGAAGAAAGGCGGAGTCAGAGCAGACACCAGCCCACTGTCCAGGGAGCAATATGCCAACAGACTGGTAACACCATGGCTATGTGGCAAAATATAGATTAATAGAAATGGGTTAATTTAAGATGTTAGAGCTAGCTAGCAATAAGCTTGAGCCAATAGATCTGTTTGTAATTAATATTAAGCCTCTGAGTGATTATTTTATAAGCAGTTGTGGGACCATGGGACTGAGAGGGACAGAGAAAAGGCTCCAGCTACATTTGGTACCAACTGTCGGGCACTGATCCACATAGACCTGAGAGAGCTTAGAGATTCTGAAAGCACAGAAGCAGAGCCACACTGGGCTTCCTGGTCTCACAGTCTCAGGCCAGCAGCAGTGCAGACTCGTCTCCCAACAACTGCCTACAAGATGGAGCTGGCCTCCAGCTGCCATGCGCTAAGCATCATGGTGGATTTCCACAGTCTCTCCCACAAGCCGTGGTGCAGAGAGGCTTCTTCCAGCTGCTGCCTGCGCACTTGGGAGCACAGCTGGGGGCTTAAAACCACAGCTCCACACTACTTAACACTGCTTCCCAGAATTGGGGTGGTAAGCGTGACTCGTTGGTACCTGTGCCATGTTGGAAAGCTGAGCGGGGTGGAGCCAGCAGCCAAAGCCAGACTTTCATCCTAGCCTGCAGCTTAACAGTTTAAAAACTTTTCTGGCAAGAAAAGGATTAAAAATAAAGACAGATTCGGATGAAAAAAAAAACCTCTAAACAAGTTACAAGATGTTTAAAAATATTTGTAGGCTTGAGAGAGAAAGGCATACAGAAAGCTCTTAGAAAAGAAATAGAGTAAAAAAAGAAAGCCACGTAAAGATGGAAAATACACAGAGAGTCTGGGTACTGTATATTATTGTGTTGTCTTTGGAATTTTTAACTGCTATGAGACATTTGATTGTAAAGGCTGCTAGATTAAACCAACCTATATATTTTAGAAATATCTTGATTCTAAGGTTTAAGTCAGAAGACATGCTGCTTTGGAAGAGGTTCTGCTTTTGTGTCCACAGAAGATGAGAAGCTATGGATTGCTTTCAGGTTAATATGGTTCCATCGAAGAAGACCCCCTGAGAGGTCACCAATGGGCTCTATGGCCCAGATGATCCAACATCCAGAACAGTTTCAAGGCAACTGGTTGAGATGATGCAGCCTCACAGACTACTACAGCCAAGATTTAACCATAATTCTAAATTTCACAGGAGCCCCATAAGACTGCCAGTACCCCCAATCAGCAGGGCATAGTATGAAAAGCTATGCCCAAATTCCCAAAATACTGTTTATGAATGTTTGTTTTTATTTAAAGGGGGTTGATTATATATGGTTATAGTCAATCTCTTTCTAAAGAAAAAAAAGGGGGATATGATATAGAAATGATGAACAGAAGACAGATGATTGAATCTACTTTAAAAAAACAACTGTTAATCTCAAAATACTTTATACTGGTATGGATTTTGGTTTATTAAAACAAATTTAAGGCCAATTTTGTTATACTATATGTACATTTATACTCTTGTTTAAGGTATTATGTTTATTCAGCTCATTTAAAACTGTAATATATGGTTAAGAAATACCAATTAATAGTCACCTATAATAGTCAAACTTATAGTGATGTTAGTTAGGTTTCCTAGATATGCAGAGATACATTTCAGATGGATAGGTAATCCTCAGATACTTCAAAGACCTACAGAATATGGCATTTAAAATGTTTTAAGAACTTAGACTTTTCTGGACAGTGAGACACGTCTGTTCCTGGCAGCACCAATTACTTCAAAGGAGATGATGGGCATCAAAGAAACTGGTAAAGGAATTTTCTTACAATGTGGAAAAGGATAGACATTTGGGCAAGAAACTGCTCTTGCCTGGACTGCTTGATAAACTGGACATGCAGGGCCCATAGGAAAGTGACCACTGAACTTTGACAAAATGAAGTGAGATGGTCCTTCAGGTTCCTGCTTCACAGAAGAAACTGCCAGACATTCTGTGGGACACAGAGGAAAGCGACTGATGAACTTTGCCAATAGATGGAACAGTCCTTCAGATGTCCTGCTTCACTGAAAAGAATGCCAGAGACTCTAGGCCTATAGGCTGAAGACGGATGCCCCAACACTGCAGAGGAACTTTGGGTGACTATCCAGGCAGCCAGATGTCTCTCATTTCCAGAATTTTGGAAGTTGCTTACAATGCACTTCCTGTTTACTCGGGTAATATTTATTACATCCTGGGGTCTTTGATGGAGCTGAAGACTAAATAGTTATAATTATAATTTTCCTTAGTTATAATAAAATATAAATTAGATGTAAAACTTTAGACTCACAAAGACAGGATAGATGATAGGGTATTTTCTTTAATTTTGCCAAATACAAATACAAATAGACTAGATATTTTAACTGTAATTCTTGCTTGGTAACTATTTTGTTACATGTAATTTTACTATGTTAAAATGAAAACCTTCCTCTTTGATTAGACAGAAAAGGGGAAGTGCTGTGGGATGGTCTTTCTGTATGCTGTGAATATGTGTTGCTATAATTGGTTAATAAAAAAGCTGCTCTGGCCTATGGCAAGGCAGGTTATAGCCAGGAGAGATACAGGGAGAAGAAAGGTGGAGTCAGAGCAGATGCCATCCAGCTGCAAAGGAGCAAGATGCCAGCAGATCGGTAATGCCATGGCCGTGTAGCAAAATATAGATTAATAGAAATGGGTTAATTTAAGATGTTAGAGCTAGCTACAAATAAGCCTGAGTCATAGACCAAATAGTCTGTCATTAATATTAAGCCCCTTAGTGATTATTTTATAAAAACAGCTGCTGCCCAGGTGGGACAGAAAAAAGGCTCTGGCTATATATATTTGTGAGACTGGAGTGATTACTTGCAGGTAAAAGTGCTTGCTGGGCAAACATAAAGACTGAGTTTGAATCCCCAGAACCCAAATAAAAGCCAGATACCTAAGACAAGCGTCTGTACAATCCCCATGCTCTTACAGGGAGGCGGGAGCAGAGAAAGGCCAGCACACTGGTGTATACGGTAGGGAAACCACAGAGACCCCCTTTCCCAAACAAGGTAACCTGTGAGATCACCTCCTCAGGCTGTCCTCTGTCCTCCACATAGGTGCTGCGGCATGCACAGGACTGCATTCTCACACACAAACGTACTCTGTGCACACAGACCCCACCACTGCATTTGTTACAGGATTTGAACCTGAGATCACTTCTTCCATCTGCTCTTCCTCTGTGATGGGACTCTAAATGCACTTTGCCCCTATCTCCACCACAGGGGCATGCCTGCCTCTTCCCCCATCAGCATTAAAAGGCTCCTGCGACTTAGAGTCTTTCACCCCACAGGGAGCTTGACAAGGAAGAGAAATTATTGATGGATATGGAAAGGCCAGGAGGTGAGAAGCCATTTTTAATGCCCACACTCCTTCTCTTCAGTTAAAGGGAATCAATCCTTCCTGCCTGACTTTCCTCCATCCATCACATTCTCATGCTTGCTGACACACAATAGGAATTCAGCACTTACTTGTTGGATGAATTTTTCAAATAATCTCACTGCTCATATCTGGAGGAAAACACGGATATGTCAGAGACAACACAATGGAGTTTATAAAAGAAATGTGTAGACAGATTAAAAGTTATACTTTTCTTCCGCCACCCTATGATGGAAGCTGTCACCTTAGTGAGACCTTTCTTCTTAAACACCTTCCCTGAAGTCACCATGGGAGAACCATGTGCCTCTCAGTGTCGAATACTGCTGTCCCAGCTAATACGCTCTTCAGTCCCAGATAACTGACTCCTGAAAGTGATGTGAGTCAGTAACTCAGCTCAGCCAACCGCTGGGAGAACCTGGGGCTTCCCACAGAGGCTTTGACTTGCGATAAGGATGGACACAAGAAGAGAAGGAACCGCTCCTGTTGATGCCTCGTCACCTTGTGACTAGGATCCTAAGGGGAGACTTGGCAGGTTCCCAACCGTGGAGAGATCCACAAACTGTTGAAAAGACTGACTTTGTGACCCTCCTTACCACACTCCTAGCTTGTTGCTCTGGCTCATAAAGTGAAACCCCACTCCTGCCAAAACCACTTCTAGCTGGCTCTCCTCCGTCAGCAGCAGAAGACACCCTAGTGGACACACAGGGGCATGGCCCTTGTTCTCATCTTGGAACTTCAGCCCCAGGCTCTGTTGGCCTCTCCTTTCCCCATTCCGATCCATCTCCCCAAGCCACATAATGTCAGGAACAACTGTTTTGAGATCAGACTCTGATGAAATCTCCAACCCACAGCTCCCCACTCTTGCCTCAGCTATCAGGTTTCCCACAGACTCTTCCCATGTAAACACACTGACAATTTCACTCTACACAGCAGCCTTGGAGACGCAATCATGCATGATATGCCCGTTTCCCAGGGCTGCTAAATGGTAGAGCATGTGCCCATTACACATGAAACCCCGAGTTCAAATCCAGCACCATGAAGTAAACTAATTAAGCCTATGAAAATGGTGATGTTTTCCCTCACTGGCGGCATCATACTACACAGAGCTGTGTTAGAGTTGACCTAAGAGATGACCAACAGGATGTCCACAGCCACATTGAGACCTATTTCTGGAGACATGGCTCCCATGATTATGGAGGCTGACAAATGCAAAATACGCAGAACAGGTTGCAGATTCCAAGACCAGACATGGCAAACTAGAATTTGAAGGCAGTAATGGAAACAGGATCTCTTCTGAAGAAGTCAGTCTCTTAAGGCCTTCAACTGATCGGGCAAGGATCAGCGACACTCAGAAAGGCATCACACTTTCTAGCTCCCTGATGTGCATCGAAACACGCCTTTGCACAGTATCTAGCTGTTTGGACAACAACCAGGTAGCAGAGCTAACACACCAATGCAGAACGGTAGCAGGACAGCTTCTGCGACTCTGTCCCTTTAACACTTCCGGGATCCCTTCTTTGTCAGTGTGGATAGAGTGATACAAGACCGGTGGGGACATGGGCACTGAGGCTGCTGTCTCTTCTTTCCCCACCACTAACTGCAGAGACCACACCCCTTCTGTACCTTATGAACACCGGTATTTGCTTCTCTGGGAGAGACAAATGTTAGAAAACATTATTCACACTCTGTAAAGTTCCTCCACTTTGTCTGAACAACAACACTTCCATAAACTATAGTACTTTAGTCCATATAACTATTGTAACTTGTTTTTCTGAACGCCTGCCCTCCTCACTACTGGCCCCCCCAGGAATGCCTGGCCAAGAGAGATGTTTACGGTCCCAATCACCTGGCATTCTTTAACACATTCACTGAATGTATCTTTGCAACTGATACTTGCAGACCAAAAAAGGCGGGGGACTTTGCCCTTCCTGGGTTGTTTCTAGACTCCAGACCTCCTCTACTAGATCTACCCCACCCCAGCCTGAGCTGTCTGTCCTTCAGTTGCTCGTTCCCTTGCCTGTCTTTCCGTTTTGAAGAATTTGGAAATGGGAGAGACAGAACTGCTAAGTTGGCAGTGGGTACTTTAAAGTTAATAGATACTGCCTCCCAAGGCATCCTGAACCTTAGAGATGAGCCCATCGTCCAGGAAAGGTGTGCAGCTATATGATCCAAGACACTGGAGCGCCATGGTCAAGGTGGGGGGGGAGGTGCGGGATTGGATAAAAGCCACTGCACTGAGAAGGCTGCCCACACAGACCTGGGGTTCGGAGAACTCTGCCCAAGCCCCCCACATGCTATGACTTGCTCTGGAGTGGGACAGGATGGAGTTACCACTGGGGAGAGATTGCGTCTTACTTCCTGGTCCTTCCATAGGAATGATGATTCATGGAAAATCATCTGAATTACAGGTAAAAGGTATAGATCTCTTGACTGTGGCAAGAAAAACTATGATTTAAAACCAAAACAGTTTTCTTGGAGAAATCATGGCAAAAAAAAAATGTTCCAGATGGTTTGAGTGAATAAATATTGGCTCCTTTGTCAGAGCAGAAAGTGGTAAATTTTAGATGCTGCAGAATGGAAGTTACACTCTGGCAAATCCATGTGGTGGATCCTCGAATGAATACTTAAAGAGATGGCTGGGAGCCTTTACAAAAAGGACTGATGCCCAGAACCCTGCAGAAGGTCATGGAGAATGGATGAGAGCCGTGACTTGTCACAGGGGTTCCTAGATGGAGATTCAGTGATGGGAACAGCATGTCACCTGGTCTCTCACGACAGCCTGGAGTAAGATGGAGAGCTACACGGTGGGACGAAAAGCCTGTCTGGACCACTGCACAGACTGTTCCTCTCAGGGGACTGGAGAAGTCTCTGAGGTGTGTCAGGGATAATCCAGCCTTTCAACGCTGGGTCAACACTGGAATCATGTGGCAGCCAAACTGCTCATGAAACCTTCTGAGATCACAAAGCTAGATGACCTTCCAAATGTGGGCTGCCATAACCACAACTTGAAATGTCTCAACAGAAGCTGGGTGTGATGGTGCAGGCCTGAGGTTCCAGCACAAACATCACAAGTTCAAGGCCAGCCTGGACCACAAAAGGAAACCCGGTCTTGAAAACTAAGGGATGGGAATGAAGGTCAATAGCAGAGTGTTGAGTTAGGCTGTTTCATCTTCTAAACCATTGAACAAACAAACGGATAAACTGCCCCAAAACCGCTCTTTTTCAGAGAACTCAGGTGAGTCTTTTGAAGGCTAAACTCCTTTCTCAGAAATGAAGCTGAATCCTTTTTGAAGTCTAAACAATTTAGAATATAAACTGGAAGTCTAGAAGGAAATCATGAAAATCCAGGACGCGGCCTTCAGCTCTCTCTCTACGGTCTGAAGAAGCCAGTATTGCCCCCGCTTCACACACGGCGAGGTGGGATTCCATCCAAGAGACCCCAATTTAAAAGCACCGGCTAACAGATGTGCATTTGGTTTTCACCCCTTCACTTTAGCCGACCTTTCCAATAAACCTACTAGCCACACTGGAATATGGAACTTGGGCAACTCAAATCTGTGTTCCCAGGCCATGGCCCCTCAAAATGGCTCCAGAATAAACTCTCTTGTTCCCTTTAAGGTGAGAGCTTTGGTTTGGCTTTGACAATTTGCTTTGACAATTCCTCTGGGCTGTCATGTCCAGACACACGGACTCGGAGACTTTTGGTCCACCCATCTGTCTCTTTCCCTCTGTCTTGCTCTGCACTTGCTCTTTCCAACTGATTACCCTTTCTACTCAGACTCTAGTTTGAAAATCCCCCACATGAATGTCCTCCAGGGGCTCCTCTTATCTTCCTCCCAGGTACCTGGCACTTTAGGCTATGGATTTACAATTAAGGCAACACAACTATTTTCTTTCTTATTAATCTATTTATTTATTTATTTATTTTATGTGCATTGGTGTTTTTGCTTGTATGGATGTCTGTGTGAGGGTGTCAGATACTCTGGAACTGAAATACAGACATTGTGAGCTGCCATGTGGGTGCTGGGAATAGAACCCAGGTCCTCTGGAAGAGCAGCCAGTGCTCTTAACCACTGAGCCATGTCTCCAGCTCCCCACAACTATTTTCTTTTTCTTTCTTTGAGACCTGGTTTTAGTTTATAACCTGGCACCACCACCCCTGGCAATTGCCTTATTTGTCCTCACACACTCCCTAGCCAAAATTCCTTTGAGACTAAGACCAAGGCAGTAGGTGGAGAATCGTGTCATGAGTGACAGCAGGCAGGATGGGCTCCTGTTTAGAGTGGCTCTGTGTGCCAGGGCCTACAGTCACGGTTTTCAATTTACTTTCTCCTTGGAGTTGGGGATTAAAATAGTGTCGTACTATGTAGTCCAGCCTGGCATTGAGCTCTGGGCAATCCTCACGTCTCACTCCCCAGAGCTGGAATTACAGGTCCAGGTCACCAGACCAGACTAGAGTCTCTTCTTTAATTTGTTCTAGCTCTGAGACATCGTTGGTGTCCCCTGACAACACTGAGAATGGAAAGAGGGAGGGCGTGGGTTTCCTCTCTACACTGAGGGGCTGGGCTTGGAACTGGAGGGCCATGTCTGCACAGGTTCCTAGTCTGCTTCCTGCTCTCACAGTGTTGTATTGTCTAAGGGCTGACAGCTAGCCAGGCTCTCTCTCTGGTGAAAGTGTGTGTGTGTGTGTGTGTGTGTGTGTGTGTGTGTGTGTGTGTAAAAAGGGGAGCCAAAACACAGTGACAGAATTGGACCAGGCCTGAAAGCCAGGCCAGGAATGAAGGGGCAGGTCAGCTCTGACCAGTGAGAAAGGAGAAAATGCAGACAACAGCATCTCACACTCCTGTAGCAGGCCTGGCAGGAACGGGGGTATCTAAAGAAACATTTTTGTCTCTCAATCAGACCACCGAAACAATGGACCCCAAAGAAACAGGAATTCTCCCAGGAATCCCACGCTGGGAAGTAAAGATGGACTTACAGAGTCACTCGATCTCTCTGCCCCCTGTTCCAATGTGGCCACATTGACTAAATCTCTCCTTTTTACACTATCAAATCTAACTCTTATAATTATCTTATTGAGAGGACCAGTGGCCAAACCTGGCTTGGGGCATAGGTTGTGACCCCAACTTTGATAATATCCAGAGCCCAGGAGGTTAGAGGCTAGCCTGGGAGGGAGCTGCTTGTCATGAAAACAGGGTCAAGTGGAAGCTAAGAGGAACTGTAATGTTTGGGTGGGGACAACCAGGTCACAGCCACCTGCAGCAGCCTCCCTCAGAGGGAGGAAATGGCAAGCCCCAGGGGAGAGCATGTGTGACTCTTTGTAACCCTCTAATGGACTTCAGGATTCTAGGAGAAATGGCACCCTAATTCCCATTTCCCCAAGGAAGTTTACAGGCTTCAGCCACCTTCAGATATCTTGATATCTAAAGGCTACCAGTGGCACCCACAAACACACACACACACACACACACACACACACACACACACACACACAACGAATCTAATGGGTAAGCTTAAGTAAGTGTGCCCCTCCTCCCCATTAAGTCACTCACCAGCAAGATCCCGCCCTCCCTTCTGGGCAGTGCAATACCCCCACTCCACTCCTGCACAGGAATGAGAGAAAGTCTGACTGCAAGTCCATACTACGGCGTCTCAACTGCGACCATATGACATGAGACCTCCCCCTTCTCCAACCTGTACGGAGGGAGCCCACTCCATGGCATGGACCTGAACACTCCTCAGAGCCCTGCTATGCTGTCCACCTCTGGCATGAGTGTCTAGGGTGTCAATGGCTATTCCAACAAAGCTCTTATCCAACAGGATGATCTGCTTCAGTGCGTGCCCTAGAACTCCAAACCCATTTTCAGGTACCTGCCCAGGCGTAAGGGGAAAAAAGCATTTTATAGGCCAAATGGTAGAGAAGGAAGATGTAGTTGGACTCAGAGCAGCATGAATAAGTTCAAGCACACCCATGTGTCCCAGAGATGGCCTGGCTATGGGTCAGAATGAGTATTCAATGGAGCCTCTTCAGAGGGTCAAGCCTTCTGCAAACCTGTCCCCAGCTGGTAACGAACTCAAAGGGTAGAGATTCTCAGAGTTTCATCTTTCGACCACCAGCAGCAACTCATTTAACAGGGCGTTACAAATTCAAAATTCTTGGGACTGGTCTCAGAGTTACTGTTAGAGACTGACTATTTTGTGTCCTAACTAAATTTACCCTCAGTGCAGAGATGGGCCTCTAAGGAAGCAAATATGGTTAAATAAGGTCACAAGAGTGGGTCCCTGATCCATTAGGATTAATGTCCTAAGAGACACCAGAGAGCTCACTGGCTCTCGCCCATAAGCATACTCTGAGTGAGTAGCTTTCTACAAGCCAGATCAGAGCCTTGAACAGAAACCAGCTGAGGGAGGGGAACCCTGACCTTGGACTTTCCAGTCTCCTGAATGGTACAAAATCAGGTCTGTGGCATTTTGTTATTAGTGGTCTGGGCTGAAAGTATATTTCCAGGGTGGGTCCCAAATAGCTATGCTTGAGAAATTCTGCGTGTGACTTAGACAAAAGTCATTCTTGAGAAAAGCTGGTCTAGTCATGGGCTGAGACTGTCTTAAAACACCCATGCTTCATGGCTGGAGGAAATCCAGGGACTCTTATAGGGAAGACAGCTATTTCAAAGACACGGGACCTGGGTTGATTTCTCCTACCCAGAGCTATGTAGTGGTCTCATGGTCATCACTTCTCAAATATGTCCTGCAGCGCTTGGTGTGGAGCCTCAGACAAGGGACCCTAATCCTGAAAACAGCATTTACCTCTTTGCTCACTGACAAAGCGCTCCTGTTCATTTCTTCCAAGGACGGCTTACAGGAGCTGGCCAGATTCTACCTCTGAAAACTATGTGGCTCTTACTGTTACAGTATTATGAACATGCATCTTTACATCAATTGTGTTAACAGTGATATGCAAATTAACCAAAGGCAACTCTGTACCCGGTGGTCTGACATACGCAAAGATACATGTTTTTTCTTGTAGAAAGAGATGTGGAGTCCATCCCAGGGTGGGGGCAGGGTATAAGAGAATCAAGAGGGTCCTCACAGGGTTAACCCAGGTGAGCCCCCATCAGAAGAAAGGCACAGCTGGGCAGCAGCCTCACAGTCAGCTGGAGCAAGTCATGAAACCATCTCTCCCCAGACAAAAGCAGCGATGAGGCAAGGCAGCGCCACACTTACTTCCAGAACCGTCCATTGTTCCACAACAATAGCGTCATAGCCCTGTGTGGTTTTGCTATCTTCTGTGGAGACAGCTTCAAAGATGAATACTCCATCTGTCAGGCCATAGAAAGAGTCTGTGGAAACAACAACAACAACAAAAAAAAAACCAGTTGAGGTGGGGGATGTCTGAGCTGTCTGTGGCAGAAGTCTTACAAACAGCAAGAATTTTCAACTGCATTCATTAATAATCCCAATCAGAACATCTTTTCAGAATGTTAATTAAAGATGGCATACACAGCCGCAGAGTCTAGCCCCATCAGGATGAATGAGAGTAATTTACCTCACACTTTTGAATAATATCCTTGATTTTATGAGCCCAAATTTCATCATCGGTAATCACCATCAGCTTCACGTGCTTACCTTCCTGTTCATGATCCAGTGTCAGGATGCACTGGGAAGAGCTTACCCAGGGCAAAACATGGATTTTAGAGGAAAACTGTATTTAAGCAAAAGAGATTTTTTTAAAGACAGGATAGATTCAACATGCCAAATCTAAGCTTGTCAGTTGTGCTCTGGATGTGTTAATTCTAGGGCGTTGGGGGTGCAATGTGGTCATGTACCAAGGATGTGTCTGGCAGCCCCTGTCAAGAGCTGTGGTTTGGGAGGGAGCTTCCCAAATGATTTACCACTGGAAATGTTCCTGGGCACTGTCAGTCAAGAGAGTGGCTTCTGCATACTGTACAGTCCGACAAGCCGACTGGGGACGGGCGGCATTACCTGAGAATGTCTTAGTGACCAGGTCTGAAGGAACAGGGCCGAGTCTGCCATGCAGAACATGTGCCTGTGCCTTGTGACTTGTCTACTCATCTGTGAAACAATCTACTCTGCAAACACTGCTCAGTCTCAATGAACTGCTGACCAACCAGCCAGATTCCAGCTCAATCTCTGGGAGGGAAGAAGTCCCATGATGCTTTGCTGCTTTGCTTGCTCCTCCTACTCCTAGGTGTACAAAGAGGGAGAGCGAGGCGGGAAGAGAGCTCGAGCTGGAAGCAGAACTTGCTCGCTCTTGGGTCACGGGCTTCCAGCCTCAATAAATGGGGGAAGTAGATGTCTACTGAAGCCCCCCCCCCCCCCCCCCCCCCCCCCCCCCGTCCTGTAGGCTTACAAACACACACCACTCAGGGCCTCATATTTGCACAACAACAACTTCACCTACCAAACTTTCTCTAGCCCCCTCCTTTAGCTTTTGTCTTGTTTTGCTTTGCTTTTAAGTAATTTTACAAGTAATGATTACAGAGAAATACTCTTGAGAGCCCTGATCATTGTTAGGACAGACTAAAAGAAGTAAGATGGGGTGTCAGGATGGCCTTTCCGGGGTAGCCACTTCAGACCTTCCTAAATTGCTCTCTAGGAAGTCGTGCAGCTAAAATTCTTCTCAACACCACCAGTGTTCCTCCATCCCACACCTCTGTAGGCTCTGAACAGTTCCTTTTCAAAATTTGCCAATCTGATAAACAGGAGATTTTTTTTCAACATTTATTAGCCATAGAGAATTAATGTCTAGTTTGTGTTTTTTGCTCATTTTTATTGGGATTTTAGATATTTTTAGGTATTTATAAAATTTTTATACATAAAGAATAGTAAGTGCAGCCTTCTATTTATTGTTATTGTTGCAATAACTTTCTCCTATTGATGTCTTTTAAATTTTATTTGTGGAGAACACAAAAGCTGCAGATGTTATGTATTGAGAGTTTTTTTAACAGGAAGGGCACTAAGCAAGCAGGTGATGTGGATCTCCAGGGTCCTGAGTTCTGGCAGAAAGGGGACAGCCTGCGGGCAAGCGCAGTGGGGCGGGGCAGCCAGTGACCCACGAACTGCAGAGTCCTCAGAAGAGACCTGAGACTCAGGTGACCGGTGGGGAAAGGAACAGTAAGAAGACTTCTCCAAGGTAATAACAGGCAAGATGCAGAGCCTGAAACCATGCATGGGGTTGAATCTGACCTCCAACGTCTCTGTTACCATTTTGGAAGGACATGCCCCATATAGTCAGCTGGATCCAGGAAGATGAAAGTCATGTGGAGTGGAGCTGCCCTAGTGGACCAGCTGGGAACAGCTCACCAACAGACTGTGCAGGAGCTTGGTAGGGATCACAACAGAGCTCCAGCCAACCAGAAAACCCAGCGGAATAAATTGCTACTCTTAAGCCAAGGAGTTTGGGGATGGTTTGTTACATGGCATTCCTGTGGCAATAATGAACTGATTGACAATGCTCAACCTCGATGAAGCATCATGAAGCCAGTGTACTTGCTCAGTGATTCCTGGAGCACCAGCAGCCTTGACCTCACTCCATTTTCATTACGTTCCCCCAAGTGAGCCAAGTGCACACTTTGGCTCCTTTTTAACCTCCCCTGCCCCCCTCCACTGCCCTCCATCTGGGACTCTACCATGCACCAGCCTCGGCAAGCTTGTGTCTCTCTAGTGCTCAGTGAGAGTGCCCTGAGTGTTAGTTTGCTGGTCTCCAAAGGACAAGTAACACAGATGACCAGGGAGAAGTGCCCCTCAGTTGAACAGCCTTATGTGTACTGGGGCCCAGGACAAGCACAGTCCAAAGTCCAGCTCAGCTTTAAGTGCTCAGTAACACTGCCAGGGGAGAGCCCCTGCCACAGGAGAGCTACCTAAGATGCTGAAGAAAAGCTTCCTCAGTCCTGACCTATGGCTGTTCAACACGGGAAGACACACAGTAGCTTCTCAAGGATCTTACAGCACAGTACACAGTTCCTCTAGACCTCTAGAAAATTCAGAAGTGGCCCTCTGCCTCTACAGGGTCCATTTCTATGGAGTCGACAAACAGCATACAGGAAAACAGGAAAATCTGTGTTAAACAAGAACACCCTTTTCTTTGCCATTATTCTCTGACAAACCATTTATTCAGCATCTCCTCTGAGTTAAATATTATAGGTCATCCTGTGGTGACTTAAAGTGCACAGGAGGCTATATAGAGTCAGTATGCCATTTTACACAAGGGGATGAGCATCTGCAGATCCGAACACCGGAGTTCCGTGGACCAAACCCTTTGGATACTGAGGGATGACAGCCATCCAACTTCCAAAGCCTCTCCCTACGTCTTCTCAACCGAAACACCCAGCCCTCTAAAGGCACCTGCTGGGCTGTAAGTACTAACATGCCCATTTCTACAAACATACCACGGCTTTAGTCTGTCAACAGTGCGGTGAGGCAGAGTTGAGACCCCCAGGTAGAGGGGGCGAATGTGGGCCTTCCCGATGCCCTTCCCACTGTGTCTGGCTCCCGCCCCTTCCTCCTCAGCCACGGCCTGTCTCCCCACCTCATGCCCGCTGCTCTGCTTTGCCCTCCTGAGTACAGAAGGCTGAATCACCTACTTGTCTACAACAAAGCAGTTTCAGAACAGCTGTCAAAACTTGGTCATCTGTAACGGCAGACGTCAGTGAACTCCGGAGGACAGACGGCTGGGCTTTTAAGGAGCCGTTGCTTTGATGGACTTGTCTGCTCTTCTTCTCATTCCCTCTACTGCTCAGCCTCCCTGAAGTGTGTGACAACCTGAGTGTAAATAGGTCCATTTCAGAGTAAAGACTCCTGATGTAAAAAGGTTAAACCATCCTCCACTTATGGAAAGCATTCTGTCGTCACTGTATTTTTTATTAAAGATGCTTCCCTACAGTGCACAAAGAGCTATGTGCCGGGGTGCTACATAAATATTTGATGCTGGTCTTTTGGCAAAAGGCCACCTTAACATTCCAAGCTTGTGATTTACAAGAAGGACATGGAAAAAAATCTAGCATACCATTTCAAGAGGTAAATTCTATGCTCAGTTCTCTTCTGTAGATATTAAGTGTAGAGTTCACTTCCAAGCTCAGACTGTGGTACTGGCTGGTAAAGTATCTGGAATGCGCACACCAGGCCAAGTGCTCAATCAGCTTGTCTAGTCTCTGCAGGTTTATAAACGAATGTTATTTGATGGTTCTTTGAACAAACTAGGGTAGGACTTGACTGTCCACACTGAAGTGGACAGTTAAGTTCTGTGGATTTTCAGAGGGCCCTGTTCTCCACTGGAAGCTTTATCTTGATTCCAGGAATAGCCCCAGCCAACTCTATAACTAACTCAATAACCATAACTGCATGGGTAGCCATACTGTCAGGCAATCTCCTGAGAACATAATCACTGGTTAACCAAGCCCAGATCACCTTCTCTTCCACCCTGAGCCCTTCCTGCTGCCGTGGGCCTGCCCACCTCCCTGCATTCTTCTTCTGACCTCTAGTAAAGGAATCACTCCTCTTCGCCCAGGTGGGGAAGTGTCTGAATCCCTGTCCTGCTATAAGGAAACACACCATCAAGAGCAGTTTAAGGACGAGGGCTTACTTGGCTTAAGGCTCAATGTTACAGTCTACCAATGGCTGGGAAGTCATGGCAGTGGGAGCCTGAGGCAGATGCTTGCGCTTCATCCATAGTCAACAAGCAAAGAGCAATGGACATCTGCTCAGCTCATTTTCATTTTATACAGTCTAGGAAGGATCTCAACCCAGTGAATGGTGCCATTCACAACGAACAGGTACTTTGATCTCAATTAACTTAGTCATGGTAATCCCCCATAAGCATGCCCAGAGCCACTTCTCCCAGAGGATTCTAGACAATATCAAGCTGACAGCTGAACTGCATATGAAGCACCCTGGGTCACAATTTCCCTCTGAATCCTACCACAGGGCCTGTAAGCTATCACTCTTCCAGCACACACAACAGCGAAGGCCACAGAAGTTAAATGAGGGACTGAGATAGCCAAGCGGTTAAAAGCAATTCCTACTTTGCCCGAGGACCTGAGTTCAGTTCCCAGCACACACATCAGGTGGTTCACAACCACCTGTAACTCCAGCTCCAGGGGATTCAATGCCTCTGGACTCTACAGGCATCTGCACTCACATATGTTCATACACATATGCATAACTTAAAATAAAATAAACCCTGTTTTTGAAATGATCTGTCCGTGTTTATGTGTATTGGGAAGACAAATTACATCTGAAATGCAGTTCAAGCCACTACAGTGAGCCAAATGGTGTGAGGAAACGGTCATGAAATGGATCAGGCTCACACGATCCCTATCTTAACACTATGCACTGCACCATACTCTCTCTGCTTTGAAGTTCCAGGGTTCAGGCACTATGATACTAAAAAACAAAGGCCCTGTGTAAGGGTTTCTAAGATATCTGTATGAAGTATTTATGACACATAGACATCTTATTTGCAATAGATATACAAAGTTTTGATGTGAAATGTTCCCTGAAGGCTCATATGTTGAAGGTCTGATTGCCATCTGGTGGGTCTTTTTAAAGCAACTAAGTCCCAAAGGCTGAGGCTTCATGGACGGATGGATCCACCGATCAAGTCATAATGTCATGGCATTTCTGGGAGGTGGTGGGAGACTGAAGAGGTAGAGCCTAGCTGGAGGTAGGTCACTGGTGGCATGCCTAGAAATGCAGATCTTGTCCCCAGACCTTCTGAGCTGCATAAGGTGAGCAGTTTTAGGTCATGACTTCTGTCATGATGCCTGGGAGCGGGCCAACCACAGACTGAGACCTCTAAAAGTACAAGCTACAGCAAATCTTCCCTGTTCATGCTGCTTTGCATAGGGGTGTGACAGTGATGGACAGCTCTCTAAGGCAGTGTACGTACTCCTAACATGCATGGCCTGCCAGTCTCAGGGGGCTGGATCAGCTAGGTATCTGAAAAGATGACATCAGATTCACCACGGCTTTGACTGGTGGCTAATGTTTGTGACAGGGTTTCTCTGTGTAGCTCTGGCTGTCTTGAAACTGACTCTATGGACCAAAGAGGTCCGCCTCCTGAGTGCTGGGGTTAGAGGTGTGTGTGTGTGTGTGAAGTTAAATGAGGGCTGAGATGACAAGTCCAAGGACCTGAGTTTGGCTTTTTTGTTTGTTTGTTTGTTTGTGCTGGCTAATCTTGGTCATCAACTTCACATCTGGAATCAACTAAAACCCCAGCTGCTGGGCACACCTGCAAGGCATTTTCTTAATCAGATTATTGAATCAGGAAGATGGATCCTAAATGCAGGCTACCCCTCCTGGAGGCAGCCCATTTGCCGTGTGCCTGCTTGCCGACAAGTTCATCTACCCTGCTGCTGCAGCCTGCATTAAACCCAACCAGTGATTGAGAACCAACAGTTCTACAGCAGACTCCCAGGACTCAAGCCCCAGATCAGGAACGGGGAGACACCCAGCCTCATAGATCATAGATCGGACAAATGGGGAGACATCAGCCAGCTTCCTGGACCTGTAGTCTAGGACAAGTAGTAGATTCTCAGTCTTTCTGCTGTGAGATGGCCATGATCAGACTAAGCTGACCATGCCCTGCAAGCCAGTCGTATGATCAGTTCCATCAGAGAACCTAGGCTAACTCAGACTGGGGAGCAGCAAAGGCATCTAGGAGTCTCAAGATGATTTAATTTTTCAAAAGAGCAGAAATGGGGGCCAAAAAGATGGCTCAGCTCTTAGGAGCACTTGCTGCTCCTGCAGAGGAACTGGATTTGATTCCTGGTTGCACATGGTGGCTTACTACCCTCTGTAACTCCAGTGCCAGGGGATCCTGTGCCCTCTTCTAGCTTCCACAGGCACCAGGCATGGATGTGGTGCACATAGAGATATGCAGCCAAACACTCATACACATAAATAAACCATTTTAAAAAGGGCTTGGGGGAACAGGAACAGAGAGACACCCAGTTAAGATGACCCCTGTCACCAGGCAGTGGTGGTGCATGCCTTTAATCCCAGCACTCAGGAGGCAGAGGCAGGCGGATCTCTGAGTTTGAGGCCAGCCTGGTTTAGAGAGTTCCAGCACAGCCAGGGCTACACAGAGAGACCCTGTCTTGAAAAAACAAACAAACAAAAAAACCAAAATAAAACAAAAAGGATGACCCCTGTCTGATGCAATGGACAGAACACGCCACCTAGAACATATTGTAGCCAAGTCCTCCTTAGCCAGCTTGTAGAACTACCTTCAAATTTATAGGAAACAGTGACTAGACAAACAGGCAAAAAGACACCAAGAGGCATTGCTGAGGGAGTCACACTGCGGGCCCTTCCATGGCCATGAAGCTGTGTTCCCTTCCAGCAGCAGGCAGGAAGAAAAGCTCCTCTAGGCAAAAGTGCAGATGGCGTTGCCCTGGCCAGTGCGTTGCTGGACTGGATTCTGGTTCCAATAACCAGCGATAAGGATATTCTTGAAACAAAGGGAGTAATGACTGCCAGGGAAGGAAAGGGCAAGGTCAGGATGGGGATGAGATGAACACAGGGCACATGGAGGAGAGGGAGGGTGCAGAGAGAACGCCAGGGGGTTACAGGAGGAGAGCACCACAAACAAGAAAGACAAATGGAGGCCAGCAAGGACCACAGGACCGTGAAGGCAAAGTGAGCCCCCAAAGTAGTGACTGTACAGAGTGGGGGCCACTGGCAGTGGCAGGGAGATGACAGAGTCATGGGTAAGAGATCGGCCACCTACAGTGTCTTCAGGTGTAAACGTCCAGCTACCCCGACCTTGCCCTTGGCTCTCGGAAGCCACTCAACGCCCCATGCAGCCAGTCAGCACAAGGCCTTCCCTTCTCCCCCTTCCAGAAACAGACTCACTGTGGCCCGCCTGCACTGCAAGGCAGCCCGGGTTCATCTCTGCGGTTCTCTCTGGTGACTTTGGGGCCTTCCTCTCCATACCCCAAGAATCACCAAAATGCATTTGGGAGGACAGTTTCCCACCATGATCCCTACCACCTCCAGCTCCTCTCCCGTTCTTTCTCCTTTCCACTTCTTGACACTTCCTAGCTGTCCCATGAAGAAGACAACAGCCCCTAGCTCACAGGTCTGCCTCCAGGACTAGAAAGGGCCATCCCCCTCAGGTTTCCCTCCTGTGCCACATGCCCAAGGGACTTGGAGTTAGACAGGTCCCTAATAGATAGCAAGTGTTCCTCTTCCCCACACTCCTGACCTGAGACAAAGGCCCAGCTTACCTGTCCTGCCCCCACACCAGCCTGACAAGGTCAAGGTCTCATAAGGCCATGCTTACCTCAAAGCTGTGGCCCATCAGCTTCCCTGTCTTTGTTCAAACTGACCGACCTTAAATTAGGGGATGAGGACATCTCAAAGACCATCAAAACCTCCAGCCCTCAAGGAAAGACTAGATCTTGGGTTCCTGCTCTGCAGGAGGGTCTTCCTGTGTGCCTTGTTCTGTGTGTGTTTCCTCATCCCTAATAAAAAAGCCCTTCCCCTGCTCCTTTCAAACAGTTAATTCTGTCAGCTATATAGGAGATTTTCCCTCTGCTACCTGTTGTTCCTTCCCTTTAACTCTTTAAGAGGCCCAGAATAGGAACCCAATCAAATCCGAGGTGGCATCATGCCCATTCGGGTATTAATAAAAAAAAAAAAAAAAAAAACAGGACAGGAACCCCAATTTTGGCATTGAATGAAGCCTTTTATATCCTGGGAAGGTAAAAATAGACGCTGGAGTCACCGAGTGTCTCAGACTGAGGCCTTACCTTATTTGCAGGACAGAGTTTTTACTAATTTTATAGCTCTGTGGAAAATACTTTTGAACAGTAATGTAAATACCCATTTAGAAGTCATGACAGATAGACTGGTTCTCCCCGCCAGGCTATTGGCAAGGATCTCAGCACGGCTTTCCTTTTGAATTCTGGGAAAGGTCAGGTGCCTATTTCTTCCCTGGCCAGCGGGGACCCTCAGCCCCCTTAGAGCAGAGCCGCCCTCACCACTGAGCCCCCAAGGCTCTGCTGTCTCCCTCTGCACAGCGGAAAGACACCGGGGAAGCACAGGTTTCACGCCTGGCTTCCGCTCCAGAGAGTCCTGCCCCCAGTTTTCACGGCACTGCCTGGCAGCTTCCACTGCAGTGGTGTGGGCTGCAGGGACTGTGGTCACAGCGGATTCTTCACAATGTGTCCTCAAAGATGGAAGGTTGGTTTGATGCCGCTAAGGCCAGAGGAGGCTGTGACAGCATTTGACAGGGCTGAAGCCGATCTAAAGCCCCGGCAAATCCCTGCGCTTTGCGACGCAGGCGTGGCCAGTGAAGTGAGGGAAGAGTCCAGAGGCTGGCTGGGCTTCCGTCTCTTGAGCCCTCATCATGGTACAATGGGTGGCTTTGGAGGGCTCAGATGATGGGGCCGAAGACACCCCTTTCAATACCCCGCTTTTGCTAAGATGAGAAAAACAATTACCCAGTGGCCTCCCGAGTAGCTGCTACCAGCTGTGCATCCTTCAGATGTCAGTAAATTAGCTACAGGTTTGCTGAGACACATAGCTATTCAAATTGAAATTAATGAAAGTGAAATAAACTGTAAAATTCAGTTTCTATGTCATAGGTGCCCAAGATGGCTCAAATTGAAATTAATGAAAGTGAAATAAACTGTAAAATTCAGTTTCTATGTCATAGGTGCCCAAGATGGCTCAAATTGAAATTAATGAAAGTGAAATAAACTGTAAAATTCAGTTTCTATGTCATAGGTGCCCAAGATGGCGGGTGGCTACCATGTGGGATAGAACAATCCAGAACATTCTACCATCACAGAAAGTTCTACTGGACAGCATTGTTCTAATGCTTTTCTGAGCCACTCAGTCATTTAACATCATTCACCCATTCACCATGCCTGCTGCTGCTATAACGACCTGTTGACCACATCTCTGATAGACAAACAGAAATAAGCAAGGACCCTGCATCCAAAATTAAGACCTGTCTGTGCTTTATCATCGTTCCAGGCTTTGAAACATCCAGAGCCCACACATTCAGAACAATAGGATCTCTATTCTAAGAATGCTTGCTTGGCACTGCACAGATAATACAGGATCCAAACTCCATTCCCCACCCTGCTAATGCCCGAGAAGCTACACACCATCAAACCTGCTATCAATCCCCTGTCAGGCTCTGCTGGGATCCCCAAGTTCTGTGTTACATCTCACTTCCTTAGGAGTCTTGCTGACTCAACCCTCAGACCTGTCCATGCTGCCCCACACCCCAAACTGCTTCCTTGTCTTTGAAGGTGACTCAACTCACCATCATGTTAACCCCTAATCCTTTCTTGGCTCAAAACCTTTCCCCACTGTGGACAGACTTTCCTTCTGCCTCAGAAGCTGACATCCATAGTACTATTTCATGCAGCAAAGCCCCATAGACGAGCACACTTGTGGGGCAGAGTACTGGGCACTTGAGATTCAGGAGGCTTGTTTCCCAGCAACAGCTCATGGGAGCCAGGTGCTGCCATTATTTCCTACCCCAGACTGTAAGAGTGTCTACAAACAATTTGCACTTCTGGAGTGGCATGATCTGAGGGGGTAACTAACAGTCCCAGGCAGTTGTATTCTCAAAGTGACAAAGATGGAAATGACCATCAGTAAGGCAAAGCAACCACCTTCATCCGAGAAGACACCAGGTCGCTTCCCAGAGGGTCTAGCCTTTATGAGATCGGCTTGAGATATGTTAATTACAAATCAAATGCTGTGTGTTTATTGGCCATGCAGCTTTCAGGATGGAAAGAGCCGAGATCACAGAACAAGAGGGTGGTAAGGCATTCCGTACCGTTGGCCATGCCGAGGTGGAAGACAGCGTTCACCAGCACACCGCCTTTCCGGAAATGGTCACTCATGTGCTCCAGCCAGCTGGCGTCCAGACCGCTCACTGTCTGGCCGTTCCTGGAGACCTGGAGGGGGATGGTGACGGGATAGTACTGCCGACCCTTCTGCTGGCTCTTCGGTCTGTTGAAAAAGGCGAAGATCTCCATTTCTGTGGGAATTTGTAAAAAGGATGGAGAGAGAAAAGGTTAGCCCACAGAACAAGTCTGCTAAACTGGGTTCAGTGGAATCTCCCTGGAGCCTGAGAAATGGTGTCAGCTGTGAATCCCTGAGGCCACATTCTTGCCAGATAAAAAAACTCCATTTCCAACAGCAACTGAAGTTGCTTCCAGAGAAGAAGGCCTCAAAAGTTGCACTTTGGATGGAGGCTGCAGTGTGTTTAGTTTTGAGATGGGGTTTTATGCACCCCAGGCTGGACTCCAACTGAATTTAGGATCCTCCTGCCTTACTAGGTGCATGAATTACAGGAGTATGTGACCACACTCAGTGTGGTGGTTCTGGAGACTGAGCCCACCTCATGCATCTTAGGCAAACACTCTACATCCCTAGCTGGGACTAGGTTTTGAATCTGGAATATAATAGATGACTGTTACTTGGAGTTAATTTGCATTGTTAAGCATTTGGAAGAAGTATATTTCTAGAAATGCAAACACAAGTGTTTGCAAAGTAAATGTAATAGTCTTAAAAACAAAAGCAAACAACAACAAAAAAAGGAGATTCATAAAAAGAAAAACACTTCTCTAATTCCAGGAATCTTTTTACATCCCTGGACTTGCTATTTATAAACTGCGGGAGAGTTTCCTGGGGCCAAACCCATAATACTCAATCAAGTGCATCAAGTACATTGATATGTAAAAATAAATATGTTCCTGTAAATGGGGGTTCCTGCCTGGAGTAGCAGGTCAGCTCAATCAGCCAGGCAGACCCTGGGTGTGAAGCCAGAAGCCCTCTGTTCTTTCATTTATAGCCCAGAAATCAATAATCACTCCCCCACTCCCCCCACCCCCCATCCTGCTACTGATTTGCACCCGCTGTTCCTGCTGCCAGCCGTGGTTAGCGGGAACCACTGCCAGGAGCAGATACCTGGGATTTCAATCTACACTGGAGAGCCTGTTTTGTACCATTCATTTACTCAGGCCATCAGAGCTCGCCCAGCTTAGAAAGCTTTGCTTCCACAGGCTGGCTGGGAATATGCGCTGGCTGCTAAAGACATCGTTTGAGGTGATATGGAAATCCCACCACCTTTCACACAGAAAACACAAAGGTCATAAAGAACAGTAGGCGTTAGGGAGAAGGACAAATCATGCATGTGCTCTGACATGGGACACCTGCACGACTCTGGGATGTAGGCTCTCAAATTTCGGGATTGTGACATTTGGGTGGTATCTAAGTACTAGCTGGTGTGTGTGTGTGTGTGTGTGTGTGTGTGTGTGTGTGTGTGTGCACTCACATGCACATTGCACGTGTGCATGCATAACGTCAGGTGTCGCCTTTGTTGCTTCTGCCGATTGCCTTGAGATGCTGCCTCTCGCTAAGCCTGTCACTCAGGCTAGACTGCATGAGCAGTGCACTCTAGGCTCTGCCTACTCCACCCTGCAGTGGTGGCTTTACAGGCATGCGCAGCCACCCCGGCTTTTTACTTGGGTTCTGAGGATCCAAACTCAAGCTGTCACGCTTGTACAGCAAGCACTCTTACCCAGGGATCCAACCCCACATTTGTTTTTTTTTAAACTGGCTCGCTTTCCTTTATTTAAATAAAAGGATTTAAAAAGAGAGATTGATTCTTGACCACAGAGACAAACCACTCCTGCCTGCTATACTGCCACCCCGAGCCAGGAGGTAATACCCCAAAAGTTTCTCATGTCGGAGATGCATTCTAGAACAAAGGGAATCCCCCAGCCCCATCTGGTCAAGCACTGGTAAGGTTCCTGAGTCATGAGACCTGTTGTCACCAACAGCTAAAGTGACCGAGAGTTTCATCAAGCTATTCCATCCAACAGCACCAGTGCCCGTCTTTGGAAACGGCCGCCTGGAGTGTATACAACAACTGCAAGACCAGTTACCAAACCCAACCACCTTTTCAGTCCACCTGCCTGACCCAAGGCGCTGCATCTACCCTAGAAACGATTTCAAACAGGAAACTAGGTCCTGGTGCATGCAGATCCAACCAGTAGACTGTTCCAGGATGACGGAAGAGTGGGGTGACACAAGGCAGCTGGAGATGTGAGAAAAGAAGCTGGGGACTGAGGCTAAGGCAGGAATAAGCTGGGTGACCAGGTGTCTTCTAGTCCTTCATAACCAAAGTTCAATAAAAGCAGCAGCCGCTAAGAAGAGCCTGATATGGTGGGTCAAGCTTTCCCCATAGGAGTAGCTGATACTGTTGTAATATATCTCCTATGTAATATGTAACATATTGTCACGGGCTGTTTGAGCTCACAGGGAAGCCAGCTCTTGAGGTGGGTCTGCCTGTCCCTATTTCAAACCCAAGCATGCCTGTGTCCGGTGTCCTCCAAGGACACTCGTCTGGTAAGGGCTCTCCTCTCAACTGAGTGAGTGACGGGGAGGAGAGAACAGGAATACAGAGAGTGAAAACACTGTCCTTGAGAAGAGCCAGAATGCAAACTCAGCAGATGTTACTATTGTTTATCCCGTGACAGGAAAATGCCCACAGCAGGAACGAGGGCCAGTTCAGCCACGGGAGGAAGCTCAGGCAGAACTCTAGCCGCCTGCCTCAACTTCCTCCACCGATTTCGGCTGGATGTTGTAAGCACCTGGCTTAATGGTGTTTTGTTGTCTGTCTGTCTGTTTACCTACCTACCCTCCATTAGCTATTTATTACTTTACTTTGGCTTGCTACATACCTAATAATTCACTCATTCAAACTCCCAAACGTGGCTATCACAGAACATTCCGCACACCCTACAGAACAAGAAGTGCTACAAGAGATAAGGACGGGGTGGGAATGAGATGAACACACGGAGGCCATATTAAAGAGCGGGCTAGCACAGGGCAGCTGGGGCCTCATCAGGGACCCAGGGCCACTGACGGACCTCACCTCAGACACATCCATTAAGGACAAGACAACCGAGGTACCCATCTGCTTGGACTGAAAGTCACTCCTGAAACACTACTGGCCAAAACCATACACAGGTTTGGTCCAGAGCACAGACCCTGTAGGTAGTTACCGCTAAGTACAATGCAGTATGAGCAAGAACTCAGAGCTGCTGCACTGGAGAGGTGAGTGGGAATTTGGTTGTGGCCACACCTGGTAGTACTTGAACACACAGAAGGATCGTCCCCACGCACACGGTGCAATAAAAATACCACTCTCCCCGATGCATAATGAAACAGAAAGGGAGCAAGGCTGAAATGAGAAGTGGGGAGGGTGGGGTAGTGGAGGAGGGAGCACTCCAGACAAGGTGGGCATGTGAGAAGGCCAGGGTGGTAGAGGAGGGGAGCACTCCAGACAAGGTGGGCATGTGAAGGCCAGGGTGGTGGAGCAGGGGGGGAGCACTCCAGACAAGGTGGGCATGAGAAGGCCGGGGTGGTGGAGGAGGGAGCACTCCAGACAAGGTGGGCATGTGAAAGCCAGGGTGGTGGAGGAGGGAGCACTCCAGACAGGGTGGGCATGTCAAGGCTGGGGTGGTGGAGGAGGGAGGAGCACTCCAGACAAGGTGGGCATGTGAAAGCTGGGGTGGTGGAGGAGGGAGCACTCCAGACAAGGTGGGCATGTCAAGGCCGGGGCGGTGGAGGAGGGAGCACTCCAGACAGGGTGGGCATGTCAAGGCCGGGGTGGTGGAGGAGGGAGCACTCCAGACAAGGTGGGAAGGGCCTGCAGCATCTAAGCTTTCCAGGCTCCATCCTCCCTGGAGGCAGGACTGAAGGTAGAGACAGAAATCCATTTTTCAGGAAGGAGAGGGAAATGTCGTGTGAGGAGGAGCCACAGAAGCGTTGTAGTGAGGAGACTGGGCGAGACCTGATCTCAGACACACAGCTCCTCCATCCCACGGAAACTGATGTGCTTGATGTTCTCATGCCCCCCAAACTCCAGCCCACTTCTCATGTGAGCAGGGACCAAGGATTCTGAAGAGGAGCCCCAAGTTGGTTTACATTTTCTCAGCTGCTCTATAACTCTACCATGACCCCGGCTGGAAGCTTTTTCCAGATGTGGGAGAGTCCCAAAGGAAGGCATTGTTTCTGAGAATGGCTGAAGGCTAGCAGAGAACCCAAAGAGCAGCAGACTATCTTCCCATGCTCCTGTGCTGTGGGGCCTCACCACATTTCATTTAGAATTCTTACACTCTCCACGGTCCCTGTACCATGGGAGGCTCCTCACGTTTGTGACTGACCTGAACGGGTAAGCGGAGGACATGGAGACCCGTGCTGGGACTGGCCAAGCACAGCTAGGCGGATGGTCCTTGCCATGCTGTAGGAAGGGGGCAAAGGAAAGGCACGCAGCTCCGGGTCCCACACCTGGGCCTGAGTGCTGAACTACATAGTTCCGATGGAGGCCTGCAGCTTGCTTGTCTGCAGTTATGGAACCAGAGAGCCGGATCACGTGAAAGAGCCTCGGGGACTGGTGGGATTTCAGTTTCCAAGGAGAGCTCTAGTTTGGAGGAAATAGAATTGAGAACTGAATCTGAATTGTGGTCATCAGAAGCCAGACTTGGAGGAGTCAGCTGACCTGGGAGAACCAGGCACAGCTGGGTGGGGACTGCGGGCTGCTCAGGTCATGGGCAGGGGGGACTAGGATGAAAAACTACTGAGGCAGGGCTGTTGTGTGTGGTGGGAGGACCCCACCAAGGCTGCATCACACTTCCGGGCTAGCGTGAGGCCACCCGAGATGACAGCAGAGGACAGAGACCAGGGCACCAAAGGAACAGCCAATGGCAATGAAGTCACAAGCGCTGAGGCAGATCCAGACATAGGTACCACAGCAAGGCGTGACCTCCCAACACACCCCACTCTCTCAGCTTCCCCAGGAAGTTCTATGCCTGACAGGGCCGGCTGCACCTCTCAGAATCCCAGCCAGCGAGCAGCAGAGCCCAGAGGTTTTCACACCTCTCAAACCCTGGTCTCATGCTCAAATCTAGGAAGAGGTTAGTTTACTAGAACAAAGTAGAAGCTGGTGGCCGCAGTTGGGGACATCAGGAGGAGTGCCTAAGAGGCCACTGAACAGAGCCCTCTCAGCCAGAAAGGTGATTGGCACCTCACCCCCACTCTGGCTGGCACCTCACCGCACTCTGGCTGACACCTCACCCCCACACTGGCTGGCACCTCACCCCCACACTGGCTGGCACCTCACCCCCACACTGGCTGGCACCTCACCCCCACACTGGCTGGCACCTCACCCCCACACTGGCTGGCACCTCACCCCACTCTGGCTGGCACATCCAGGCAGTTCTTGCTTCTTGAGCAAAGGTGTTACAAGGGGTACTGGGCTGTATTGCACAGGGATCTCATATCAACAGGAAGCTCCCAGACGAGAAATCCAAGTCAATGAGCAAGAAGGGTATAACTCCTGGACCACAACGCAGGGATGGGGTCAGCCTACCTGCTCTCCCTATGACTCCTGGACCACAACGCAGGGATGGGGTCAGCCTACCTGCTCTCCCTATAACTCCTGGACCACAACACAGGGATGGAGTCAGCCTGCCACCTGCTCTCCCTATAACTCCTGGACCACAACGAAGGGATGGGGTCAGCCTACCTGCTCTCCCTACAGCCCCTGAAAACCCACTGTGAACTGCCCCCAACTGGATCCACGCCTAGCTGTTCCCTACACAGGAAACAGATTAACAGAGGAGGACTAGGAGGGAGGCAGCCTCTGGATTCTTTTTCAGTTGTCTTGCTGTGGTTGTCCACCTGGCAGAAACAGTTCAGCCTCCTTAGGAGGTTTGGGGGGCGGGGAAGGCTGACAGAAAGTCAAGAGGAGAGCTGAGGAGGGGTATGGACGGCAGGCTGGAGTTGGGTGTTTCCAGGGCAGGGTAGTGAGCAGATACCTCAGGGAAGGGAATCAGCTAAACTCCACAGGAAAAGGCTCAGAAGACAGGCTGGGGGTCAAGTGAGGGCTGTGACCTGTGGAGAAAGGGTCCTCGGATGTCCAGCCTTCAGGAAGGCAACTTGCCTTATCTATGACATCTCCTGTCACAGTTGTGGTGAGGAGTAATTGAGATAACTCCTGGGGAAAACTGGACCAGTGCCCTCCACTAGTAACTCACGTTTACCAGATAATCAAATAAGCCAGCGAGGGGACGAGAGGGTCTTGAGCTGTTTGCAAGGCAGTGCCTGGGTTGTATGTGCAGAGGGAGGTAGCTGTCTACCTGGGGAGATTAAGGGCTTTGAGGCCCAAAGCCCCTGCCTCTCACCAGCAGGAAATCCCACTTCCCACTCACAGTTGGGCTCCAGGACACATTAATTAGCCCACCATTTCCCAAAGGACTTGAGTTTGCAGAAGAGGACATGGTCCTGAGGAAATGGAGCTGCAGGCCGAGGTGCTTTAGGTGTTAGGTTCCAACATTCAGCCACAGGAGATCCTGGGCCCGGAGGGAGGCAAGGAGCCACAGGGCAGAAACAGGGTATTGGGTATCTGAGAAGCTTCTGAGGAGAGGCCTCCGAGGGTCAAGGGTCAACCCCAGAAAGCAAAAAGTCCTGAGGTCTAGGAGCAAGATGGGATATCCACACTCCGGACAGACTCTCAGGATTAATGGCCTCCTTTCTCCTTAAAGTCAGATTCTGTGAGGGGTGGCACTATGGAGCCAGGGTCCCAAAGAACAGCTCACACAGGAAGTCCTTAGCACCAAACATGCATTGAGCCTTTTCACAGGAAGCTATAGTTCTTTATAGAGCAGGGTAGGGCATGTGTCTGGTCCTAGCTAGAAGGGGCACACAGACACTGGTTTCTTACCAACGGTGCTGTTTGCCTCCTGTGCCTCCCTTGCTCCCAGAAGTCACACCTGACCTGGGCCCTCATGTTCCCCATGGTTCCAGACACCCTTCCTCCCTCTCAGAATTCAGCATGCACAGTCTCCAGCTCCAAGATGGAGCTTCTCAGGAGCCTCACATCAGATCTAAATCTGAGCTACCATCAGGGTGAGGGATAAGTCTACCTCAGTGGGGTGAAAAATCATAGGAACAGCTCTAAACCAAGGATCAATGTCTTGAATACATGATAGCTCCACTACATCTCAGAACTGAGGCAGCCCCAGTCTCTTCTTTGGAGCAGCCCTGCAATTAGACCTCAGAACTGACTGTCCAGTAATTTTCTTCTCATGAAGTTCTGATGTAGCCAAAGAAACCATTTCCCTGTTTCCTACTCTCCAAGCACCCTTAGCACTTGTAAGAGGTCAATTTCAAGCACTAGTTAATACAGCAGCACGGTCACTGGGGACATGATGCAGAAAGGTCTAAACAGATGCTCTCATGAGGCTTTGTGAGTATTCTACTGTCAGGCAACTCATGGTCACCTTCCAAAGCCAAAGATGCTCCATTGCTAACAGAAGGACCTCACTCAATGGATGTGATTTCAAGGCAAATAGAGAAAAGGAAACTACAAAAACTACAGAAAGATTCAGGAAATCCTATCATTCTATTATCACACAGGAAAGACCAAGTAGAGAGGTATCATGGACAGATGTCACCCCACCTGTAGTCCTATGCCAGGTGTGCCAGCCGGAAGTGGTAAGAGAACTCATCTGAATCGTAAGACTGGCACAGAGCCTGGTAATCAGGAAGTACCAACAAATACCAGCTGTTTACCAGCTGCGCTGCTATGTGACGTCATCAACGCACTGGCCATCACCACTGAGAAAGAAATCCCTCACTGGTAGCCTCTGCCTGGCGGAGCATTTCCCCATGGTCTGCAATCAGGGTGTTTCCCTCCTCACAAGCAGAACACTGCTCTTGCACGGTATGCCCTCCACAGCTTTCTGACACCCTTGTTTTAGGCAGACACTCAGAAGTGGAATGTCCAAGCCCATTGGAGAGTGGCTCACAAACATTGTCTCTGTGAGGGGAGAGAAGTGCCTGGCAACACAGGAGCTCGGAATGAGACTATTTCATCCGGAAGCACTTCGGGAGTCCCTGTACGTCCGCTTCACTGGGCTTTGTTCCTCCCACAATCCACAACCACAGCAGGTAAACAAACAGCTGTGAGGCCCAGATAGCCGCCTGATAAACTTTTGCTTGTTCAATGTACTGCCGTGTCTACATACTAATTCCGTTTCTCTTTCCTAAGAGGCCCTGGGGCACTAAAAAGCTGCTGGCCTCCCTTCAAGCAGCTCAGAACTCCTAGTGCTGACACTTACTCCTTGAGTGCAGGCCTTCATGTCCATTTGAGGGGTCATCCTCTGGCCCATCCAGTGTTGGGCTCAACTCCCGCCGTGGAAGCTCGCTAGCCCCCGACTCTTCTGAGGGAGCAGGAATGCCAGGCTGCTGGGCACTGGGCACCTCCCCTGTGGAGCCCTGGCTGGGTTCTGGTCTGCGGTTCTGGTCTGCAGTGGCAGCATCCATATCTGCAGCCTTTGGGGTATCGTTTTCCAAGGATGCATGGTCCCCAAAGGTGTGCTTCACATCCCTGGCATCCGCAGCACTGTTGGCAGTGGGCACTGAACGGCTGCTGCCTGCCGAGTTCACGGAGGACTGGTACTGAGGCACCACACTGACGAACTTCAAGCCCCGACTCGCAGCCTCCTGTACCTGGGGAGACAAAGAAAAGGAAGGAAGTGTTGTAAATGGACATGGGCATGGTCAGGCACTGAGGCGTCTGTGCATTCCTAGTGTAAACATAAGGGACATCGGGCTGTAGAGGTGGAGGGACATGTCAGGCCTGGTGGGTTTCACTGTTAGAAAAACTTAAGCATTTGGTTACTGAAGATCTCTCTCTCTCTCTCTCTCTCTCTCTCTCTCTCTCTCTCTCTCGTGTGTGTGTGTGTGTGTGTGTGTGTGTGTGTGTATGTGTGTGTGTGTGTGTGTGTGCCGTGTTACACATAGCTGTGAGCTGCCTGGCATAGACAGGTGCTGGGTCCTCTACAAGTGGTCTTGCTGCTCTGCCCTCTCTTACGTTTTTATTTTTGAGACAGGGTTTCACTATGTAGTCTTGGCTGGCCTTGGGCTAAGGACCCCCCTGAGCCTGCCTCCTCGGTACTGGCATTACAGGAAGGAGCCACTGGCTCTTCCCTCCCCCCCTTTTATTTGGTGGAGGCATATGAACATGTGGATGCCAACACACATGTGAGCATGTGAGTCTAGAGGCCAGAGGTCAGCATCGAGCGTCCTCCTTGATTGCTTGCCACCTTTAGTTTTTGAGACGGAGTCTCTCAATGAAACTCATCTGTCTGTCCAGGCCGACGGACCAAGGAGCTGGCCACTGACTGACCAGGGATCCACAGCTCCAGAGACCCACCCCTGTCTCTCCCCAGTGCTGCAGCAGTAGAAGGACAGCGTGTGTTGCCATTTCCAGTTTTTAACCTGAGTTCTGAGAGGAGCCAAACTCAGGTCCTCATGCTTTTGTGGGGGGCACTGCACCAGCTGATCAGCTCCCCGAACCTTTCATTTTCATCTTTTAAGAGGCTGGAAAAAGGATCTGAAAGAATAAGCCCAGACAAACAGAATGTGAAAGAGGAAGTTCACGTGAGAGTTTATATCTTTCTACTCCATCACCTGCCTCCCTCCCATGAGGCTGGAGTACAAACTCCCACACCGCACCGCATCCCCTCACGGCCTGGTGGCAGCACACGGTCCGAAGAGCCTCCTTCTGCAGACCGTAGTTTAGGCAGAGGACCAAGATGGGGAGTCTGATGGGCATCCTTCCCAGTGCTGCCCTCAGGCCTGAAGGAAGCCACGGTACCCCCAGGCCACCCCAGTCCCACAGCTAAAAGCAAGCCCGTGGCTCCCCAAGCCCTAGTACATGCCATCTCAAGCAAGGAACCAGGAAGCTATTCTCCCTCATTCCCCAGGCCAAAAGAGGAGCCTGAACATCTATCTACAGTTGAATTTAGTAGTAAGAACACGGAAAGAGAAACCGAAAGTAATGGTATAAGGAAATCAAGCAAATCAGCCAGTCCGGAGATCCCCCACCCTCCAAGCTCAAGCAGAGGGACCAATGAGCAAAGAGGACTGCCTCAGAGCCACTGAAGTGTTAGTCTCTGACCGCTAAACGGATGATCTCAGAAATCCTGAGGCTTCTGCAGTGATCAACTATAATCTGGAATCAGCAACAGGTACGGGCATGGAGCTCCTGGAGGAGTGACCTCCCCAGCCCTCCTCAGTCCAACAATCCTGTGTTACACGGGGTCATCTTGGTTCCACACAGACAAGTCTAGAAAAATTCTAGAGCAGTTGCAGATGTACACGCCCGTTTTTTGTTTTGTTTTGAATAAAGTGTAGCCTGTGCCAGACAGAGCAGTAACGGCAGGAGGCCTACTGTGGACCTGCTGTGTGCTGGGCACTGCGCAGGCATTTACATGGTTGTTTTGGTTAATCGTTGTCTCCATTTTAGATGAGGACAATGAGGCTGAGGGGTAGAGTCATAAGTGTGCAGTGCGGAGTCAGAGTTCAAAGCCAGACCTGGGCCAGAGCAGACCTGAGACCCAGTGGGCGCCTCTCAGGCTTTCAATCCGTACATGTCTGTGCTCCATGTGCTCACTTAATCAGCTTTGTTACTAGAAGCAAGAACCTGAGGGGACCAGCTTCAGGAAGAAAGGCAACTTGATTCCGGCTCACGGCTCTGAGGTTCTAGTCCTTTGTGGGAGGGCAGGACAGCCCACATCCCAGTGGCTAGGGCGTGGCGGGAGGGGCGCCTGGACTCACTAGCTTCATCCTCCCTTATTCTACCCAGGCCCCAGCCTATCCAGTGGTTACCCACACTCAGTGTTAGCTGTTCTGGAAAGATGCCCCTTTACACACACACACACACACACACACACACACACACACACACAGAGAGAGAGAGAGAGAGAGAGAGAGAGAGAGAGAGAGAGAGAGAGAGAGAGATACATTCTATCATTAGCTCCTCAGTTCAATCAAGAACGCCATCACTGCTAGGTATGTGCCCACCTACAGGCCCATGACTGGCTCAAAATCCTCTTCAAAGGCCATGAAGAAACCGGGGGGGGGACCCCAAAGTCCCTCTTCTTAATCATGAATCCATGATATTCATGAATCCATGATATTCACCTGGTTTTGAAATTATTTTAAAAAGCTTCTGAAAGATAACACAGATAACCAAGTTTTAAAAGAAAAGAGTGAGGTGGTAATTGTATTAAAGGCCCTTCAGCTGAGAAAAGTGACTGTTCACAAAGCCTAGCTCTGAGCTTCCCAACAAAATAGGCAAAAAGAGAAAGTCCTCCCATGGAAGTGGGCCTACTGCTCAGCCACAGAGAAAAGGGCCTCTTCCTAATCGAAGGTTACACTGTTAGCTTGAAGACCGAGCAGGGAGCCCCGGACCTGTTCCTCAGTGACATGGGAAGTGGTGGGTGGTGCAGACTTTCAGTGCCTCAGTGGCGTCTATAAACGGGAGAACCAGGAGTTCCTCATGGCAGACCGCATGTGTGCATGCACAGACCAGGGTGTAGCACTAGTGTCCACCATGATTGCCGGGCTGTCTTCTGTCAGTCTGGGGCTTTGGCGGCCATCCAGACACTGCTGGGGTCATCAGGTAGAAAGGGAGAGGGTTCTGCACTCAGTTCCTGCTCACCCCAGACTCCTGTGCCCTGAAGTACTCTGTGCTGAACTTACCCTCTCAGCCAGTGTTATCAAAGCCGGGTCCCTAAGCATCAGTGGGAACTTGTGAGCAATGTGGATTCTCAGACCAAGTCAGCCATTTGGAGGTGAGCCCTGTAGCCCAAATCGTGGCCCAGGACCACCTTGTCTCTGCATGCTGTAAGGCCTTCTGCACTAGGCTTGGGGTATTCTGTACAGTTGTGTTCACAGTGATGGAGTGATGGTCTGATGGGTAGCCATATTTAATGTGTACCTGTAGGTACGTGAATGCCTGTAATGCATGCACGTGTATGCCCTTCCTCCTGGAGTGGGCTCTCTGCGATTGAGATGGTGGTGGATTACATTTCCTGTTCTAGAATTCAACAACCCATCTACTTGTTCTCTCTACTGGCCCAGATCAGCACACTGTGATCAGTATAGGGAGCCTGAGGCAGGAGGATTACAAGTTTGAGGCCAACCTGGGTTACACAGAGTTTTTAAGGCTAGTCTGGGAAACATAGTGAGATACTGTCTCCAACACACACACACACACACACACACACACACACACACACACACACACACACGGTGTAGAAGGAAGGAAAGGAGGGAGGGAAATCAGGACTGTAAGCATCAGGCTGTCATTATATAACAGAATAGGACTGAGGTATGGATTGCTGCAGAACTGAAGAATGCATTCTTGAAAGTATTAAAATATGGTTTATTTTTTACAATATTATGCTTCACATAACCTACTCGAGGGCCAAATTTGCAAGAGGTGTTGAAGAATGAATATAAGTTTATCACATATTTGAAGGAAAGTGGAAAATTCTACATTAAAGGCAAGAAAAAAATTATACACAGCAAAAGTCTGAAGATGGGTAATAGCCTGATGTGCTACAGAAACTTGTAGAAATTTTTTCTGAAACATGACAGGAGAAGCCAGGAGCACCCAGTACCACAGGGCAGTATGGCCCATACGCCTTCAGCAGAGGCTCACAGCCACATGCTGGTAGTGCATCCCTGACACTCCCACCTCGGTAACTTTGGAAGGAAAGGGTAGAGTCTGGGGGCAGGGAGTATAAGATTTCTTCAAATTCATCTTTTATTTCAAACATCAGTGTGAATTTAATGTACCATTTCATGGTACTGCAAGCATGTGCCCCTTTCAAGAGCTGCTGAGGTGAAATGCGCCCTCCATCCCAAGCCTTCCAGGAATTCACCTCCTGGGACGAGGAAGCATCTCTTCATGTAACTGTCGCAGCTCAGTGTCTGTCCTAAGGGCGGGTTCCTTGCGGAACGATGAGGCTGAGGAACACTGGCTTTTCAAGAACTCAGCACAGGCCACCCAGAAAGAGCAAGCCATCTCTTCAGCCAGAAGACTGCATTTCTTTTTCATAAAGATCAATATTTGGGGACCAGAGAGACGGCTCAGTGGTTAAGAGCACTGAGGACCCAGGCTCTGTTCCCAGCACCCATGTCTGATAATTTACAATAGTCTATAACTCCAGCTTCAGGGATCTTCTGGCCTTCACAGGCACCTGCACCCATCCACATATACCCACACACATGACACATAACTAAAAATAAAATATTTTATTTAAAAAAGATGGTATTTGTCTAGACCCTAGGAGCCCCGTCTCCTGCTGTCCAGCCTCCCCTTTCATTTCTCTTTCTCAGAAAGTCATCTGACCAAGGCTAAGGCTAACCAGGGTCCTGTCTGTGCCTCATTCGCTTGTTTATTCAATACCTTTACAGAACAAGTCTCAAATGCATACTAATGCCAGGTATTGTTGGGATTGATCTGTGTTCATCCAGGGCCACCAGCTCTCCTTGGCCTCTCTCTTCTGGGTGACTTGAGCCTGGAGTTTCAACACTGATCAGGCTAATTATTCCCACATTTGTGCCTTTAGTCCTGGCTGTCCTTTCAAGTTCTGCGCAGTACGACCGACCGATGAGCACCACCCACCGTGCCTCTGAATCTGGAGACATGGGTCTCTCCTTCCTCAGCTCTTCCCTCTCCTACCTACACATACATTCACCCACATCCCTCCAGACCTGTCCCTCCCCTGCTGCATACAGCCAAGGTCATCTTACAGCTGGACATCATGAGAACTTCATGCCTTGCTACAGTCTCCAAGCGCCCGAGATCAAATCAGTACAAAGTCGTAAGTAACCTGGTCACCTCAGCTGTGGAGTTTCCAGACTATCACATGCACAATCACAACCATAATGAGGCAAAACAGCAATTAACACTGTATAACTCGTCTGCAAAGCTCGTCTGCATGCATTTTATTAGGCCTCCAAACAACCCTTATAGCAGAGGAAGCCTGTCAAATTTCCCAGAGCTCAGAAGCAATGCCGTACTCATCCTGAACACCTTAAACCTGGACTGAAAGTCTTTCCCTCACACCACAGGGCCTCTACTGAGATGCCCATGCGATGCCAGTCTAACTCCACGTACACTCGCATCACACTAGGAACTTCCAGGTAGGTATGGAGAGCTAAGTACTGTCATTTGGACTGAGCCAAGACTCAATCCAATACTTTCTATCATGTTAGAACAAACTCCATGGTAATGGAGTCAGGATGTCAGAGAAAAGGTGTCTTTTGAAATTTAATTATGTAAGAGTCTCAACTGTAAAAAAAAAACACTTTGGTTACATTGTCAAGGAATCACTTTTATTATACACTTACACACACACACACACACACACACACACACACGACATTCCCAAAACATCTAAGATGGACTAGTTACTTCCATTTTAGAATGGGTATCCGTATTTTAGAGTACATATACCAGCCACAGCGAAACCACTGAGAACTGGCACACGGGTCAGGTTTACTTCTTAAGTCCTAACAGCTATGGGTAACGTGGGAGAGAGAAGCCTGTTACAGATGGGAACAGACAGTTTCAGGGCTGCCATCTGAACCCAACAAGGGAGGTGCCACAGCTAATTTTGTGTCACCCTGTCTATACTATGGTGATCACTTGTCTGGTAAAATACTATGCTAACCTAAATATTGCTAAAAGGGTAATTTAAAGGTATGATTGACACCCACAATCAGCTGGCTTTCCATAAAGTAAGTCAGTTCTACAATGCAGTGGGCCTCAACCTATCAGCTGAAGGACTGATGGCCGTGTGCCCTATCCACTGACTCCAGGACCTAGGGAGGGGCTGGGTGAGGCCAGAGGGATTTGGTGCTTACTCCTGCCTGGCTAACAGATTCCCCACCATGTGTTGAGAAGGTCTCCATACAGACCAAGGGAAGTTACAGCTAGAGTTAGTGGACTTACTTTCCACAAATTATTGGCGTATCTATCTTTATGACAAGCTTGATGAATGCCTGTAAATCATCTGCTAATTAACACTGAAAATCAATACTCACTGCATAAAAAAAATTTAAAAGAGCTGTTTTATCCAATATAATAGCTCCTAACCATGCATGGCTATAAAATTAATTCAAATAAAAATCTTCAATTCTCCAGTCATCCCTAGTGACTACCCTACTGGATTGTGCATATCTAGAAGATTTCTGTAATGACTAAAAGTTCCATCTGGTAGAGCTGCTATGGAGCATGATACAGCATATAAAATGGCAAATGATGGGGGCTGCAGAGTTTGGTTCCCAGTACCTACCTGCACCTGAAACTACAGCTCCAGATGAGCAGTGTGCTTTTCTGGCTTACGCAGGGACCTACACTCATGTACACACCCACAAGACACATATCCATACACATAGTTTTTAAATTTAAAAGTACAGAACGATGGAAAGTGTTTGAGGCCTATAATACACTCCAAATACTCCTTAGGTCAGAACTACTGTCCGCTCTAACCCTCCTCATAATTCATGGCCCCTGTTGGGGGCCTTGGCACACACCAGAAGTCTGCAAACAGAACTATGAACTATGTGTGTCAGGACTGGCACAAAAACTGCTGTTCTGGGTTGCACGCTTTACATGAGTCTTTACGGTGAATATTTTATCACGTACACAAAACCCTTCCCATTTTGTCACCTCAACTGATGGAGCTTTCTAAAAAGACAGTCTCAAAATAACATGCTCTTGTGCTCACATGTGAAGCCTGCCTGCAGGGATGTGTTAACACTTAGCTTCCGGAACAGGGTGCTTTGTAGGCAATTACTGTGTGTGCATGAGCGGTGGTGGTGATGGTGGTGGTGGTGGTGATGGTGGCGGTGGTGGTGATGGTGGTGGTGCTGGTGCTGGTGCTGGTGCTGGTGCTGGTGTTTTCCCTGGTGACCCAACTTTCAGGAATGAATCTTGGGCAAGCAGCCTGAAGACCCAAAGCTTTGGACCCAGCTCTGCATCTCGCTACTTACTTTATTCATCAAAGCGTCATCTATAACATGGGATATAATACTCATTTAGCCATCATATAATAATCTTGTAACTACCCACTATAATGGATGGGACTAGGTTCTGGGAAAACAGAAAAATGGCATTACTCTGCCATCCTGAATGTCATATCATCTGAGAGGCCCTAAAGAGTTAACTTTTTCATTTTTCTTGAACTGCCTAACTCAATTTGAGAAGCCTCTCTCTAGCCCTGAGCTCTCTGGTGGGCTGCAGATGAGGGGAGGTGGAGCTTCTGATTCTCTGCTGTTAAGGGTGAGCTGGGAGAGAGCATGAGATGTGATGTGTATAGTTCATCAGGACAAATCTCCTTATAACAAACGGAAGGGCTAGAGAGATTGGTTAGCAGTCAAAAGTGCTTACTGCTCTTAGAACCCAGGTTTAGTTCACAGTGCCCACATGGCATCTCATAACTGTAACTGTAGTTACAGGAGATCCAAAACCATCTTCCAGCTTCCACGCACACTAAGCAAGCTCGTGGTGCACATACATACATGCAGGCAAAACATTCACAAATATGAGTGTGTGTGTGTGTGTGTGTGTGTGTGTGTGTGTGTAAAAAAAACATAAAAAAAGAAGAGCTAGGCCCAGAGCTCCAGTTTCACACTACACAGACAGTGGAGTACATGTGCAGCTACAAGTCAGTATGAGTTGAGGGGCAGTGGTATTGAACTCCCAACCACCAAAGATTTTCCACCAGCTTTTGGGGAACCAAACCCAGTAGAAGATACCAGCTTCATTTCAAAAGTCTAAATGAAAAACACAAAAAGAGATGAAGACAAAAAGGAATTCCCGTAAGGAGGACCTCACGGTTTCAGAGCTTCCACACCATGTAGCGGGGCAGGGCAAGAGCTGGACTCAGAGCTGGACCCGGAACCTCCAACCTTGCCAGGGAACGTCCTCCACCCAACCCCACCACCCACTTCTATTTGTTGGCATCATTCTTCTTATCTATGGTGACGTTCCTTCACAGCACAAGAACACGACTATTGCCAACTTGCCACTTTTCCTGCCAATTGCTTAGACACCAGAAACAGAAACTGTAAACTTCCTGGTACCCACAAGGAAATATTCCAGGGACTGGGCCTACTTGGTACATCTACAACACAACCCTTACACCCAAGGTTCTAAGAAACATGCAAAGGCCAAATCAAGACACTTGCCACCAGATAGTGTCCTCCCGACATGGCAGAGATGCCACATATAAACTCAGCAATATGGTTGCCTAAACATGACCTGCATAATGCCAACACTAGTCAACATGCGATGCAAATGGGGAAATCTGACAAGTCTCCACCCCAGGATGAAGAGCTGCCAAGAGAAGGAGACGCAGTCTTCTCCAGGGTGAGCGCCCGACAGATTATCCAGTCCCAGATGGTCAGCCCTAAATGTATACGTTTGTATGAGTAACACAAAATAGGTGCATTAGGGTATGAGGGAGAGAGAGAGAGAGAGAAGAGAGAGAGAGACTAATAATTATAGAAGAGGTCATAAACTTGAGAGAGTAGGAGGAACATGGGAAGGAGGGTTAAGGTAGTATAAATGATATACAATATTCATGAATGAAATTATCAAAAATTAAAATTTTAAATTAAAAACAAAAGATCTCAGGGAACAACTTTGATTGGCTCAGCTTAGGTCAGGTGTCCACCTCTCAGGCAATCAGTGCTGGCCTGAGTGCAGGGTGGTTCCCAAGGAAATCACATAGCTGAATGATGTGATTTTCAAGAATTATTGTTTCAAGGCAGACAAAATAAGCTCGAATATTTTTCACGTTACATTTTTGTTCATGCCTCCTTGTACCAACAGGAACATAAGGGACGACGGCAAAGGATACAGCAGACAAGGGCTAGCAAAGCTACGTAGTTAGATTTGTATCCAGCACACTCATGTACTTTTGGTCAAAACTGTTTTCTGATCCCTTGCTCTAGGGAGTTCTGTCCAGCATAGACACAGCATTATCCGCTTCCCAGAGAATGTGCGACCCCCACCAGGTCTACGCAAGACTATCCACTGAAACACTGTCTGGGACCAAGCTCCTCCCAGTCTGCTGGGCAGCCACCTCTGACTCTCACCCCTCAGAGCTTGCCATCTGTAGCACGAGCACACACCTGAGCACACACCTGAGCACACACCTGAGCACACACCTGAGCACACACCTGAGCACACACCTGAGCACACACCTGAGCACACACCTGAGCACACATGGTGCTGCATATGCTCAGACCAGGATCCTGAAGCAAAGCAAAGACCCCAGCTCAACAAAACCTCCGTCCTTCAGATTAGAGCGCCTAGGAAAACAGTGGGCAGGGAAAAGCCTCCTCCCACTGACAGAAGATCCCTGGCTTTGTGACATCCTGGTATATACAAGGTCGGGGAGGAGAGAGGCTGGGGCCAGAAGTCACAGTTCAGTACCTTCTCCTTAGAGCCATGTTCATCAAGGGAAAAGGTGCAAGAACTACGTGGAGGACCAGAAGGAGAGGCAGGCGTCTGCTAACCAGGAGATACAGCTCTGGACTCAGAGGTTAAAGAGCTGCTCACCATTGCCTAAAGCAATTAATCTGATAGGATTGAGACTGGAGAGATGACTCAGGAATTAAAAGCACTTGTTGCTCTTGCAGAGGACCTGGGGTCAGTTCCCAGAACTCATGTGATGGTTTAGAACCATCTGTAAGTCCAGTGCCTTCTTCTGGGCACCAGATGTATGCTGCATATATATATATATATATATATATATATATATATATATACACACACACACACACACACACGTGTGTGTGTATGTATGTATATGTATATTATATGTGTATATGTATATATGCAGGCAAAACACTCTAAAAAGATTTTTAAATGATGCTAGGATGACAGGAATGTGCAAGCAAACTGTCATGGGGTTAAACACCACCAGAGGGAAGATCCAGGAAACTGTTTTCAAAGGTACACGGATGACTGAGTTTCTCATCTCTGCCTAGCACACCCCCACGTTCCTGCTGTGACATCCTTTTCTCTTTTCCCTGGGTCCCTCCAACAATGGTCACATCCCTTCCATCCACCCAGGGCCATAAAAGGCCAAGGCCTTCCATCTACGATATGGACATGTCTGTAGACAGGCACTGGACTTCCCCTTTCCTCAACACGTCTGCCATCCTCATAGCCAGACAACATCGAGCCAGCCACGGTGACCTAGTCATCCCTAAGGACTTCCCTCTTCTCGGCTCCCTGCATCAGGGTGTCCTGGCCTAGGCTACCCCTTGGCCACTTGTGAACCCACCTCCTCGACGGCCACTTTCCTCTTTCCTAACTAGCTCTTCCCACCTAACGTCCAGTTAAGTTCAGGCCATCACTAAAAGTGTCTGGTTAGAGCACAAGCACTTCTTTCCTCCCACTGTTGAGGCCCCAGGCTCCATCCTCAAAACAGGAACATAACAACCGACAGAAGAAAGGAAACCAACCAAGGCAGCAGCCGGAAGTAGGCCTCCTCCAACCCGCACTGAGTATCCCTTGAAGGCTTGGCTGGGCTGGCTTTGCTTCCAAGCCTGAAACCTACCCACAGCCATCCTGTGACCTCCACATTGCCAACCCCAGGGGCCTTCTCGGGTCCTATTCCCATCCACCACCTCTCTGACATGCAACTTTCCCCGGAAGTACTCCCCAGCTCCACAGACCTCTGCTCGTTTATTCCTCTACACATCTGTTCATGGTACTCACACCAGCTACCCTGGTCTGTTGGGGTAGGGGGCAGGGAAGAGGCTTGCTATTACCTCTCCAACAGACTCTAATTCTTACCTCCACTCTGCAGACCCCCATCCCTGTGACCCTCCTGAACTGGGGCTTGTCCCTCTCTCAGGCCATGCCCCAGCCTTGTTCTCTCCTAATCACCTTCATGAACCCTAGTTTTTCTGCTTTTCATAGCCCATTCCTCTTGGAGGGGGCTGAGCACTTGAAGATCCCTCCATCTTGGATGCTGTTCCTCAAGGTTCTAATGGCTTGTTTCCCCATCTGAATCAAATCCCTGTGGGGACAGCAGCAGCTTGCTCTGCTGTGTTCTTTGCTACATTCCAGCAACTGAACTTGCGTTGTATATGTAACAAGTACTTGTACATTTGCGTAAGGAATAGAGGAGAAAGCTTTATCTCCCAATTCCAGGTTACAGCCCATCAGTAAGGGGAAGTCAAGGCAGGAACTTAAGCAGCCAGTCACAGTACAGACACGGTCAAGAGCAGAGAGAAATGAGGCACGCAGGCTACCTGCTAACTTGCTCTCACTGGCTTTCTCCTCAAAGCATTCATGGGCCCCACCCAAGGACTGGAGCCACCCACAGTGGGCTGGGTCTTCAATTAACATTCAAGACAACCCTCTACAGACAAGCTCAGGAACCAGCCTGATCTGGATAATTCCCAATGAAGGATCTCTTCCCAGGCGATTCTATGTTGTACCAAGTTGACAATTAAAGCTAATCATCATAGGGACTGGCTGGTTAAATTTTTGTCAACTGGACACAGCTAGAGTTATCTGGGAAGAAAAAAACCTCGACTGAGAAAATAGTTTCCATCAGATGGCCTGCAAGCAAGTCTTTGGGGGACATTTTCTTGATTAATGATTAGAGTGGGTGGTGACACCCCTGGGCAGGGTGGTCCTGGGCTCAATGAAAAAGCAAGCTGACTGAGCCATGGAGGGTAAGTAGTGTTCCTCCATGGCCTCTGTTTCAGTTCCTGCCCTGAGAGCTTCTTCATGACGGACTGGGATTGGGACATGTAAATCAAAGAGACCCTTTCCTCCCCTACGCTGGTCTTAGTCAACATTTATCACAGTAATAGAAAGCAACCCAAAATAAGTGCAGTCATTTTGAAAATATGTTCATTTGAGATTTTGAAAATCTACATGTTATCAGTTATTCCTAACATCCTTCTTTGTCTTTTTTGTTTGTTTGTTTGTTTGTTTGTTTGTAAACAAAGTCTTTTTCTGTAGAGCAGGCTGGCCTAGAATTCACTAAGTAGTCCAGGCTAGGCTTGAACTCAAAATCCTCCTATCTCTGCTTCCCCAGTGCTGGGGTTACAGGTGTGCACCACCACCCCAGGCTCTCTCTATCATCTGCATAGCAAAGGAAACTCAGACCTAGAGTAATTGAAGAAGTCTCCAGGCTCAGGGTTACAGCTCAAGAAAGTGTTGCTAAGAACATGAAGCACCATGTGGGTTTCTAATCATCTTGAACAACTCAGGTCAGTCTTCCCTTCATGAAGAAGAAAGCGGCAGCAATGTTAACCTGAGTACTCATCGTCAGGGTAAGCCCCAGCCTGGGAGGTTTTGTAGATGAGGTAACACATTTCCTCAGATCACCCCCATCCTCGCCCCCAACAGCCATCCACCCAACCCCAATTTTATACTTTAGTAACACCAGTGACCCTGAAATGACAGGCTGGGGGGGGGGGCTCTGAACATCAGGGGCATATTAGAACTCCAGGGAATTTTCTAGAAATCTGTCTTTAAAGTCTTCATGGAACTCAAACCTCAGCAGTACGTTAAATGAGTGAGGCAAGGAAACCAGTTTTAAGAGTGTAACCGGAAGCAGATGTCTGCCTTTACACCTCGCTGCTTTAATATCCAGCATTCCCACCGTTCCCTGATTTACACAGGCTTCCCTGACATACTGAAAGACACTTTAACAAACTGTTGAGACGCTGCAATTGGGCACCATTATGCTTGGTTTAACCCTTGGTTTAAAAAAACTATTAAAAAAAAAGTTTCCTTGAATCTAAACTAATAAAAATACAACCTGGCCTTAATTGTGCTTCAAAGTTCCAGGGTAAATGCCACCGTTAAAACTAGGAACTTGGAGCTGGTTTCTACTCCAATGTGCTGAAAAAAATGGATGTTTTATTCTTCCTCTGTAAATACCCTGGGGAACATGGGATGGTTTGTGGGAGATGGAAATGACTTGGGAGAGTTTTATAAACCATGAAGATAGAGATCCCTTTGTGTAACAACAGGTAATTTGGGGAAGGAGAGGACATCTGGGGATGAACACAGGTAAAAGATTACTGTTGATATCTAACAGCATTTACATCTAATACTCAACTTATTTTTAAATTGAAATACAATCACTTCATTTCTTCCTCTCCTCTCCCCACCTTTCATGTCACCCTCTCTGCTCCCTCTTACATTCATGGCCCTTTCCTCTAATTACCATCATCACATATTTGTATGAACGACAGATACATAAACACAACTTGCTAAACCATTCAGTGTTGCTCATATGTATATGATTCCAGGGGTGACCACTTGGAACTGGATAACCAATCTGGGGGCTCATCCATAGGGTGACTATTTCTCCCTTGCTCAGAAGTTGTTAGAATACTCAATTTATTGACTTTGATTTTGTTCTTCTATGTACTCTATTTTACCCTGCATGGCCTCAGAGTTCTCTTCTAGTAGAATGGACCGAATAGGAACTCACTGCATCTGAACCCGTGTGTGTGACAACCTGTTTTCTCCAAGATGGTCACAATTATTTCTCTCAACCCATGGGGTGAACCAGAATCCTGTCACTCCCACACCAAGAGATGGAGTCTTCCAGAGGTGTCCTGTATTGGAGTCAGTGTGGGTGTCCGGGATACTTCTCTCCATGAGTGAGGTGGAGGATCATGTGACATTTGAGGCAGATTGTACAAATTCCACGAACTTCCACCTTGTTTCTTTAGAGTCTGGCTGTCATGACTTCAGGAAGTCCAAGCAGGCAGAGGCCAAGAACTAGATGTCATGAGAGGACAGGGCCCCGAAAGGAGACCACCGCCACCACACCACCCAGTGGGAGCACAGGGGGCCGCCTCTGCCAAGTTCTGCCCTGCTTGAAGACTTTATTATTGTGGTAAGCCAACATTCTTAGGTGACAGATACATAATAATAGAGTTCTCTGTGTCTCTCTTACTTCCCCCTGCATCCCTCCCTCCCTGGTTTTCTAAGGCAGTTTCTCACTGGTAGGACAGCCTCCTGAGTGGTGGGATCACAGGCATGAGTTACTATACCCCACTTAACATCTTTTGAAATATAATGATCCTCACTAGCTCATATCCCTAAGTGATTCCAGACTGTAACGACTTCTTTGAGATTGAGTTAGCAGTACCTCCAAATAGGCAGAAATCTAAGAGGAAAGGATGCAAACGTTCCTCAGGAGTGGACCTGCAGGGGTCAGAGAGACAGTCCTTAACCTCTCAGGTTGTGATAGTGTATCCAAACTGCTGATGTAGGCCTATGCTCTTGAGATAAGCACACACTTGCTGCCCCGAGGCTTACACTATGAACAGGCTCAGCAAACCTGTAGGCAAACTCAGGCTTGCTTCTTGTTTACCACAAGTTACAAATGTGCAGAGCATGAATTAATGATGATCTTGTACTATTCCAGAGTGACAGAATGATGTAACTACACCTACCTTCCCAGGCACAAGAGGAAAAGAAAGCGTCACAGAGCAGCACAAAGAGAAGCTTCCACCACCCCTGGGGAGGGTCTCAGAAGTTAGAGCTGCTGCCACCTCGTATTCAAAATGGGAAGTCACAGAAAGTGAAGTTGCTACAGCAACCGAGCAGAGGACAGCACCATCAAAACACCCTTTCTACCAGGAACACATCTAAACATTTTCCTTTCAAGGTTTTCTATCTGTTTACATAGTTTAATTGTGACTTCTACTTCCCACAGCCGGCATCCAATCTTTTTCACCCCTAGAAGAGCATCCCTGTCATCTAAACCATGCCTATTCCCATCTCCTAGTACCTTCGCAATGTGGGACGCAGCCTCAGGCTGCCACTCAAGTGAGAAGTGAGCTACACAGAGCTTCATTCTGTTTTCTGTTCCTCAGGCACATGCATAATATCCGTGATTTGGATTCTTCGGCCTTCCGCACATCACAGCGCCACCCCCACAGTGACAATCTTCCTTAGCTTTCATTCTTTCAAACACTGAAGTCGAAAGTGATCCAAGTTTAGATTTTTCTCACAACAGATCTGGTGCATTGTAAGGACAGAAGGCAGTGCTTATTTTTAACCTTAATTTAAAAAAAAAAAAAAAGGAAAGAGAAAAAGGGAAATAAAGTAATACCCCGTATATTGAAATCTGATGGTTTCTGTTAGTTAAGGGGGAGATGAAGAAAAAGGGTAAGTTAAAAAAGAAATCAATCAACACATATTGGTGGGCTGTAGGAAGAGCAGAAAGAAGATGAAGATGAATGTCTATGGCATGGAGACCCAGCCGACCACCATCTCAATCCTCCACCTCTTTATAACAGGAGGGACAACTTAAAAACTGGATAGACCACAGCATCGTAGAAGTATCAGAAATCCTAGGGACCATCACCTCAGAGACCACGAGCGACTTTACCTCAGTGGATGCTGTGGAAGTCACTAGCAGAGACATCTCCTTTACGGGAATCAAGAGAAAATTCTAGAATTGGGCTTTCAAAACCCCAGATTTCCTCCGGGGAAGGCTGGGTGGCTTCAGAAAACATGCTTCCTGCTCACACTTTCTCTCCACACCCACCTGGCCCTTCTGGCCATCTTCAACCCACCAGACTGGATACTCAGAGGAGTCTCCCCTCAAAGGGAAAAAAGAAAAAAGAAAAACAGAAGGAAGGAAGGAAGGAAGGAAGGAAGGAAGGAAGGAAGGAAGGAAGGAGATAATCTGGTTGAAATTCTGTTGTTCAAGCTCTCAAAACCCCCAGAGTCAACAGTAACAAGAGCACACACTTCTAGTGCTGGGAGGCAGCAGCAGGAGCCAAGGCCCTTGAGGATCAACCCCCAGGAAGAGCAGACAGCCCACCTACACAACTCACTTCTCCACTTCTCTCTCGGATGGCAAGTGCCTGGCAGACGGGAGCTTCACAGAGTGGGTGTCAGCACCACCGTGGACCCTCAGCCCCCACATGCACTCCCTGGTGGTGCATAATGAGCACTCAACACAGGACCCATCTTATCAAAAGTCCACATATACACTGAGGTAAGTGATCTGTAACTGTCACCTCCCTGCTCCCAGTGGTGGCAACAGCAGACTCCACACTGGTGACCAGCCAGCCTGCTGCAAAGTAGCAAGTGGAAACGTGTGACATGTAACCCCAGCCACTTCCAGGGATGGTTCACCCACTAGAGAGGCCATGGGTTACAGGACAAAGATGCTGACTGTCCTACCCACCAAGGAGGCCCTGCCAGCCTGGGAAATGCATGGCTGTCACTTCTGCCCCTCCCCCACTCACCGAGTCCCTTGCTGTCAGCACAGGGAAGAGAGGCACAGGCAAGGAGCCCAGTCAGCAAAACTAGTCAAATGTCTCAAGAGCCAACAGGGAAACAGGAGCTACACAGAGTGATGTATACGCCTGGGATCCCAGCACTTGGGAGGCTGAGGCAGGAGGATCACAGCAAGTTCAAAGCCAGCCTGGTCTGCAGAGCCAGTTCCAGGAAGCCTGAACCACAGAGTGAGAACCTGTCTCAAATAAATGAATGAATGAATGAATGAATGAGACATAAGAAGTAAAAAGCAATCAGAGACACTGGAGTAAACAGAGGCAGGAAAAGCTGCTCTCTAAGACATGAGTGGGGGTGGCACCCCTTCGGTCCTCTGGAGAGGCCCCAGCAGTTTGTGCAGATGAAAGTCTTCCCCCATCCCCCAACACCGTACATGCCCCCAGCTACGATGCCCAAGGAAGATGTCTGCTTGGCCTCAAGGGTGGTAAAAGAGGAGCCTTGGATGAGAGAAAGAGGTTGTCAAACGTCTCCTGCTGCCAATGAAGCCAAAACGGGAAGGATCAGTCTTCACGCTGAAAGAGCAAATAAAAGGGAATGGGCCGGGCCAACGGCCACGGTGGCCGCCCTAGGGACAGAGATGGACCACAGAACTCAAAGACGCTGGAAAAGAAGCTGGGCTGGCCTCCTGAGGAGCAGAACCATCCACCCACACAGCTGCTGCCCTTCCTGGGAAGTCCACGGTGTTACTACCTGTGGATTCTTTTGTAAATTTGGGTTTTTAACAGCTCTAGACACATTTCTTTCAAAGAGGGAAATTGCACCCTTGTCCCCTTTTTAAAATGAGAATGATGATTTCTTTAAGGAGGTGAAATCATTATTTTATGGGTTTTTTTTATAAACAGAAAATAGTGAGCCATTGCGTCGTGGCGGGGAGTGGCTGTCTACATCCCACAGCGGGAGGCTGGCTTTTGTGTTGTCATGATGTGCTGGTCTGAGTGAGGTGACCCCACAGGCTCAGATCTGAACACTTGGTTCCCAGTTTGTGGTGCTGTTTGGGAAGGTTTAGGAGATGTGGTTTCCACTGAGAAAGTCAGTCAGTAGGGGCAGGCTTTGGGGCTGCAAAAGCTATGAGGCATGCCAAGTTCTCTCTCTGCTTGCTGCTGTGACTGGAGAGGTGAGCTCTCAGCTGTCCTCGCCCCCAGGCCTGCTGGCTGCCACACATCCTCACCACGACGGTGATAGACTCCGATCCCTCTGGAACTGTAAGCCCAAATAAACCCTTCCTTCTGCAGGTCATGGCCTTTTACCACAGCAATAGAAAGGTAACTAACACACATATTAAGTGGCAATGGAAAGTCAGAACACTCATTTAATAGTCTTTAATATTTTCATTTACTTCCAGCCCTTGTGGTTTTTAGTGGAACTGTTTCCTAAACAAAATGTCTCTTGAACCAGACCCTGTCAGATCGGGGTGTTCCCCCAAAGACCTCTGCCTGTGGTGGTTCCGTTTCTCTAATAATCCTATTACTGTTCTGTGAAGATAAAAAAAATAGAGCTGGGGCTAGGACCGGTGGGTGAGAGTGCTTGCATGGGGACCCGAGTTCAAATCCCCAGGACCCATGTAAACGCTGGCACAGCAATGCGGATCTTTGGACATGGCTGGTTCACTGGGAGACCCTGTCTGAAGTCAGGCTGAGGCAGAACGTGATAGAACACAACACTCATCGCCCTCCTCCAGGCTCCACACATGCAGGCATGAATTACACCACCCCGGGGACTGTCAGCATCTGAAGACATCGGTACACGCGATCCTCTTCGGGAAAACCCGACTCAGTCTTGAAGTAGGAGGGCCACTGAAACAAGTCTTTAAGAAACACAATGCATGGCTTCTTAAGTTTCTGAGATGTGTTACAAATTATTACAAACAAGTTGAAATGTCTGTGCACTGATTCCCAGTGCAACCAATTATAATCTCAGTAACAGGAGGAAAAAAACAGTGGATGCACACACACACACACACACACACACACACACACACACACACACACACGGAAGGCAGAGACAGGTACACTGACTTCAAGGTCAGCCTAAGACCTTGGCTAAATGAGTAAACAGAGGAGGCCAGGAGGACTTGAAAAAAGACTTGAAAGAAATGTAAGAGTCGGCCAAGTAGGTATCTGAGAGGGGCCATAAAAATGACCTCCACTGCCAAGAGTTAGACCAACAGCAAGTAACTCTCACAGGCTGGCACAACTAACTGTGAGCAAGAAGGCATATACATAGTACACACACACACACACACACACACACACACACACACACACACCCACTCACACACCAGAGCCTGCACAGACCTGGCTGGTTTTAGCCCAGAGATTCCCAAATCTGACCTCTCAGAGAGTGGCCTGGGCTTTACCCACCAGACTTCCCAGCATCTCTCATAGCACAAGGGCTCTGCGCTACCTGAACTGCAACCTCAAATCACTTGTTGGGAAGAACACGTTAATCAAAGAAGCTTGAGTTAATTTAATTTAATGAGTGGTTTGAGAGATAACACATATGAGAATACATTTAATAAAAGTAAAAAAAATTCCTACAGTGTAAAATTCATAAAGCATCAAGTGGAGGCTAAACAGGCCTTTCTCTTCAGCTAGCTTTTACAAAGGTATAAATGCAAAGGACCCACTGTGACCTGGCGACTGCCGGGCATGGAGCAAGCAGAAGATGCACATGGGGGGGAGGGGCAGAGGCGCTTGTGTGGTGCCCGGAGGCGGCCTTGGAAAGGGCTCCAGCTGGCCGTCCCGTTCTGCTCTGTTGTTTCTATGTGCTTCTTTGTGTTGTAGTATTTTGTTTGTCCATTTTGAACATAGTCCCCCTATTAACCAAGGCTGGCCTGAAGGATTCTCCAGCCTCAGCCTTCTGAGAGCAGGAATTGCAGGTGCACGCCATGGCCAGCCCAGATCGTCTGTGCTAGCTCTTCCACAGTTATACTATTCCACACTCTTCCACAGATATACTATTCCACACTCTTCCACAGTTATACTATTCCACACTCTTCCACAGTTATACTATTCCACACTCTTCCACAGATATACTATTCCACACTCTCCCACAGATATACTATTCCACACTCTTCCACAGTTATACTATTCCACACTCTTCCACAGTCATACTATTCCACACTCTTCCATAGTCATACTATTCCACACTCTTCCACATTTATACTATTCCACACTCTTCCACAGTTATACTATTCCACACTCTTCCACATTCATACTATCCACACTCTTCCACAGTTATACTATTCCACACTCTTCCACAGATATACTATTCCACACTCTTCCACATTCATACTATTCCACGAACTCTTTCACAGTTATATTGACTTCAATAGAAGGGACTTTCCCCTTTTTCTTGTCTGTAAAGATCAACACAGAGCACAGGGTTCCTTATGGAGATTTCAAATTCATGTAAGAGCGGGTGAGGACAAACATCGGGCGAGTATTAAATGAATGTGCACATGTGACTTAGCCTGTCCCTGCTGCCACCATCACGTGTGAACTGTAAAAATGCCGGTTCCAAACGATCTGGATGACAGTAAGCAAGATGAATGTGAAGCCTGCCCTAGATGCCCCTGAAATCTCTTGGATTACAAAGTCACAAAACACAATGATGCACTAAGGAGGCACAGAATAAAACTGCATCGTGAAGTAAACATGGAAAAAACACTAGTTCCAAATTCATATAATTACGTGTAGCTAGACTAATAACTAATATAAAAGGCTATATGTTAAGTGGGGTGTGTTGGCACACACCTGTAATCCCAGTATTTACAAGGATGAAGCAGGAGGATGAAGAGTTTGAGGCCAGCCTAAACCACATACCAAGATCCTGTCTCAAAAATTAGTTATGGGATGAGAGATGGTTCCACGGTTTGCTGCACATGGATGAAGACCTAAGCTCAGTTCTTCTGAAGCTATGTAAAAACCAGGTATGGCAGTGTGTATCTACAATCCCAGTGCTGGTGTCTTAATCAGTGTTCTATTGCTGGGAAGAGACACCATGACCACGGCAACTCTTATAAAGGAAAACATTTAATTGGTGGTGGCTTACAGTTCAGAGGTTCAGTCCATTATCATCATGGCAGGACATGGCAGCATGCAGGCAGACATGGTGCTGGAGAAGGAGCTGAGAGTCCTACATCTTACAGGCAACAGGAAGTGGTCAGAGACACTGGGCAGTATCTTGAGCATATATGAGACCTCCAAGCCCACCTCTACAGTGACACACTTCCTCCTAATAGTGCCATTCCCTTTGGGGCCATTTTCTTTCACACTACCACAGCTGGGGGAAAGGAGACGGAGGCTCCCAGGCTTGCTGGGCAGCCATTCTGGATGAAATGGTGGGCTCCAGGTTCAGTGAGCAACCTCTCTCAAGAAGAGGTGGAGAGCCATAGAGGAAGACATCTGATGTCTGCTCCCAGCGTCCACGAGTGCACACCCAGACACCTGCACCCACACCCACTCCCTCAAGTTACATGTCAAAGGTGACCCCAAATCAGTTCATTTTCATGAGGAAAAGAGTGAACTTTCTTCCCTCATTTTTGATCTAGACATACATGCTCTGACTGCTCTAAGCTTCACCTCCGTATGACAGACACTCAAAGCCACAAACAATCCATTTCAATTCACAGAGCAATGACAGATGTGGCCATGAGTACAAGGAGCTAAATTCTTAATATTTTAATTTTAATTTATTAATTTAATTTAGGTGAAGTAGTAAAAAGTATTTTTCTGCTAAACACAGTATTTTGTGGGATATTTCATTTTTACTAAAAATTTAGCATCTAAACTGACATGAAATATGTATGATATCAGATTCTGAAAAGTATTTTTCTGCTAAACACAGTATTTTGTGGGATATTTCATTTTTACTAAAAATTTAGCATCTAAACTGACATGAAATACGTATGATATCAGATTCTGAAGAGTTCATTTGTTTAAAACAAAAGAATGTACAAGATCTCATTATTTGTTGGAAAGATAATATTTGGCAATACTGTTACATGAAATATATTACCGAAAGAATTTCACTTTTAACGTTTATTGTGCATGTGAGTGTATGCACACACATGCTCACACCATGGTCTGAGTATGAACGCCAAGGAACAAGTTGATTATTCTTCTTCTACAATATAGGACCGAGAGATCAAACAGATCCTCAATCTTGGCAGCAAGCACCTTTACCCACTGAGCCGTCTTGCTGGCCCACACTTTTGAACAGGGCTATTAGACACTGGTGGTCCAACTGTCATTTCTACGGGGCGGACTAGCTGAGGAAGTGAACGCCATTGCTCGTCAGAGACCTGAGGGAGCGGTGGGCACCAAAGCTGGAAGAGCTGATGTATCTGAAGATCTGATGGGCAGCAACGGCTTGTACTGGGCACCTGTCACTCTTGACTGCTCAGCAGACACCAGGGCGTACGGCTCTGTGACACCAAGATGGCATCTGTTTGTCGTCTGGGTTGGTCCCGGTGACTCTGACCACTTCTCCCTGCCCTGCTATGCTCTCACCCCTTCACTCTCTTTCGGCCACAGTGTACCCAGTTAGACTGGAGATTCTGTGGGATGAGGGTGGACCCTGCTATCCAGCAGGCCCTCACAGACCTGCTCAACTCACCAATACTGCACCATACCGCGGAAGACGGTTAGATGAGGACTGGATCCCCCTTTTGGAGGAATGAGCAGGCTCATAACCTCCTCCCCTACTGTGGGTGCCAAGGGACTTCAATGACCTCTGGACAGAACAGGGAGGTCACAGCCAATAAAAATAGGAGGTCAGAGCCGCAGGGGAGGCTGGGTGGGAGAGGATTCCATTCTGGGATTCCACCTTTTTCTCTCCTCCCCCAAACTCCAAACCCTCCCTTTGTTCACCTTTTAAAAATGCCACAGATCTCATGGTTTGGGAACAACAGGGCGTGCAGTCGGGGCAGGGAAGCCTTCCAAACAGATTCTCTTTTCACTCTGAGTCTTGTGCCAATTAAAGTCAGACTCAGGGTCTGGGGAGAAGCTGTGTGGTTAGGAGTACTGGCTGCTGGCATTTATTTTTGTTGTGTTTACTTTCTGTTGCTGTGATACACACCAAAAACAACTTGGGGAGGGACTGGTTCATTTGGCCTACATGTCCTGATTATAGTCAACTACTGAAGGATGTCAAGGCAGAACTCAACCACAGGACCCACAGAAGAAATCTGCTTACTGGCTTGCGTCCTCTGGCTTGTTCAGCTACATTTTATACAGCCTGGGCCACCTGCCTAGGAATGGCACTGCCAACCGTGGGCTGGGCCCCCTACGTCACCGGACAACTAAGAAAATGCCTCACAGACAATTCCCCAATTGAGGCTCCCTCCCTCTTCCTGGGTATCTCCAGGTTTGTGTCAAGCTGAGGAGTGAAACTGTAACAGATTCCTAGGTCTCACATCTGGCAGCTCACAAGAGACCAGACAGCTTCTCTGGCCACTGAGGGTACCTGCTTACACACAGTGTGCCTACATGTCCTCAGACACAAACACAAAATACATCTTTAAGAAAGTAAAGTTAGACTCTGACTCTGCTTGCAGGAGGGGCCTGAATATTCAACAAGCCCTTAGGAGGTAAATGCTGAGCCATCCTGTCACAGGCAAAGCATCAGTCCTGGGGTTCTGTTCAGTGTTCCCCCACATCTTCAAAACTATCACGTTTCTGGAACCCTTAGCAGGCATCAGCAGTGGCCTTTGTCAAAGGTAGTTCAATGAATGTCTCATCATGTGTTCTCTTCCACTGGGCAAAGCCCAAGGACTGCCCTGGTCTCTCCCCACAGTTTTCCCCATTCACTGTAACACATGTCTAGTTCATGAAATGGTCCTGTAGGTCTCAGGCTCCATCATCAGGGAGTGAGTCTGAGGGCAAAGGTCACCTAAACAGAGAAAGGGAGTGTGGCCTCCTCTACAGACAGGGTGAGGGAGCTCTTACCAGGGAAGCTGGGCATGGTGGCTTCACCCACCTAGTCACTCTCAAACCTATCCATCCACAAAACTAGACTTGTGAGGAAGGGAAGGAGAGAGAGAGAAGGAAGGACAAGACACTGATTTCTCTTTTTCTTCTTGTGCTGTTGGGAACTGGGTTCAGGGTCTTGAATGTGCTAGGCAAATGCTCTACCAGTGAGACAGTCTCACAATGTAGCCCAGGCTAGACTGATCCTCCTGCCTTAGCCTCCTGGGTGCTGGGATTACAGATCTAATCACTGACATCCTGCTGTTTGTGGTACTCCTGCTGAGGCTCCCTGCCATTCCCAGCATCCTCACAGGCAACCCCCACTGAACCGGCTAGAGCAAGACCATAGAGGAAAACCATGTGATCAACAAAGCCCTGCCCCACGAAGAAGAGACACCATTCTCTATATCTCTACCCACACGAAGACAGAACCTGGCCTTGGATCTTTGGTTCCCACAGGAACGGCACGGTCCCCCTCCCCCACCCATCTCACCTGACGGAACCTTCAGTGCACACCACTCCTGCCAAGACCTCCCCACGTAACCCCGGTGCCTCTTTGCCACGGAAGGATAAATCCGGGCCCCATTCAGCAATCCCAGATCCGGGCAAGGCCTAGCCCTGCCAGCTCAGGGTCTTCTCTGAAGATCTGGTAGTAGGTATCAGATGATACATGAAGTGACCCTGAAAGGTTCAAAGAGCCTTCCACACTCAATTCTCATTTACACATGTGTGCCAGTGACACTCGTAGGTCACTTGTGAACTACTGTTCACTTAGGGTAAGAGGAAGCCGTGGCACTGGCTCCAGCCCCCTGCGTCATCACTTTAAAGCTGGGCCAGTATTTTGGGAGCAATAATGGTCCTGCTCCTCTGGCTTTCCCAAAAGGTCCAGAGAGGGTAAAGAGGTCTGAACATTCTTATGAATGAACATTCAGGCCCCTCACTATAAGGCTTGGCCTCCTTCACTCTCCTCCGGGAACAGGATGTGCCAGAGGGCCTCACAGACAGCCCCTGGACCCTAGGGACAACAGCTGAGGCCCCCAGGGAACGCAGCGGAATGTCACCCCCACAGTCTGCTTTGCCCACTTGGCTCTAGGCCCTGGAAGCAGTCCTGCTAAGCTGCCCCACACTCTGCAGTTGAACTGTTCTGTGGTCCACAGTTAATAATTTACACACCGGCCAGCTGGCTGATGTACTGCAGGATATGAGAGGGGAACTGGAATGCAGGAACCCAGATTTAACCACACCAGAAAGGCACTCAGAGAACGTCAAGGGGCCCACAGTGGGAAGGTTCCTCTTCAAGCTCTCTTGACCCCTGTATAAGCAGTACTATGTGGAGGAGGGCGTAAATTAGAGCATCTTCAGCAAAGTCTACATGACAGAGACTATGACTTTATTTCCCAATTGTCTAGTCCCCCTTTTGGTCACACTTTCTAGCCAAAGGTTCCACTAATTTAAAACATTTGGTTGGAAAATAATGTTGGGACATTGTTCTTAAGGGAGAAAATCTGCTTGGTTTGAATTCAACTCTAATATGCAGAGAAGAATATGAGCTTACGTCACAAGGCAGGATAACGACAAACGGGCTAATTAGCATCTTATCTGAAGACAAATCTACTCGGCACGGGAGCAGGAGCCATTATTTCACAGAAATAATGACCCAGACATAAAGTAATGACAGCCAGCCATGGGAGCCAGGGCATGCCTTCATCTCAGCCTACCTTCATGGCAAAGAACAAGGACACCAACTCCCCTTCCCCTAGCAGTCATTAACTGTCAATAAGGCCCAGAATTCTTATTAAACATACAGAATGGACAGGTGTCAATTATACCCAATTATTGAATGAATCCTCAGACAGTGGTGCCTGTACACTCTCATATATAATGAGTGGGAAAAACAATGCTGGGATAAGAGAAGTTAAAAGTTAACTAAAATATGGCTAACGTCCCCCAGGGCTTAGACCCTACACAGATGTTGCATCAAGGAAGCACAGCAGCCAAGCAGCCCACAAAACAGAGTACCACTTCCTGAACACTGATGCAATGGGTCTACCACACAGTGGTTTGGTCTGTAAGCAAACTTACCATTTTTTTTTAACTGGTCACAAGAAAGTGCAGCACCTGTAAGTGCACAGAAGTAAGACTTGTGACCATAACTATTGCTGGCCAACATGTCTACTATACCATGCTCTTTCATCTTTCATTTAGAAGGTACCATCTACCCTCCCTCTCTGTACACACACACACACACACACACACACAATTTAATATAAAACACAAGACAGCAAGATCTGTAACTCAGTTTGACAAAATGCTTACCTAAAATGACCAAGATTCTCAGTTCAACCCCCCAGTGCCACATAAACCAGACATGGTGATACAGACCCATAATCCCAGTACTCCGGAAACAAAGGGAAAGAGAATTAGAAGTTCAGGGCCATTCTTGGCTACATGGTGACTTTGAGGCTGGCTTAGACCACACAAACAAAACCAAACAAAACAGGCAGGCTATTCCAGGACTGCCACAGTGCATTGAAATGTTGTACAATGGCCTGTGCATGTAGGTCAAGATCAGTACTCTCTGGACATTGCCCAGGGCTCATGGCAGCACATGGGAGACTACACACAGAGAACATACATGAAAGACTACACACAAGAGAACACGGTGCACATGAAGACAGAACTCAGCCCCCGTCTGGAGTGCAGACATTCCTTCTGTTGCAAACGCCATGTAGAATTCAAATAGTGCCTGTGACCACCTCCAACACAGAACAAGTTCAATGCCAAGCACAAGTCTTGGTGGTAGGCAGTCCCTGCAGGTAGGTAGTGTCGCCTGGTACAACAGCATGCCTGTCACCTCAGGATCCTGGCCTGCTCACAGGCCAGGAAAGAAAGGGGCTTGTAGCAACACAGACCTCCCAGGACAAGGGGGAGATGGCATCTGGGAGTCAGGCCCTTTGAGGGTTTGAGTGTATCTCCAGCCCTACAAGACAAAACACAAGGTCGCCCCAGCCTGGGCAGAAGAGCCATAGTGTTCCAGAGTCATCCCCAGCTGTCCTCTGTGATGTGGCTGACCCATCGACCTGCTCTCCAGCCCATCCACTCAGGAACCTGCTCTGTTTCTCTGTTTCTCTCACTTCATTGTGGTCTTACCTTCTTAATGAACTCTGGGACGAGCTTCTGGTCTGCCAGGTATTCTGAGGAGGAGCAGTAATCCAATTCCAAGATGTAGCCTTCATTGTGAAGCTCGGTCTTCTGAGACCTGAAGAGAGAATCAAAGAGTGAAAATCTACAGTCTTTGTTTATAAAACGAACCTAACCACCGGCTAACGAAGCCCCCAAATCTTCCCTGAATGTAACTGACAAAAATAGCACTGCTGGGAGACAATTTACGGTAAATAACTGCACACGTACGTGTACACACACACACACACACACACACACACACACACACACGCTCACGTGTGCTCACGTGCATACGTATGTATGTATGTATCTCCATGCCTCTGAAAGATCTCCAAGAAGGTTGAGCGTGTTCTCAGTACTTGGGAGGCTAACCCTGGAGGACTGAGACTTTGCAGCCAGCTTGGGATCTCAGAGAAAGGACAGAGAAAGGAATGGGGACCAGGAAGAAGGAGAGGAGAGGAGGGATGAAGGGGACCATGAGGGAGAGAGGAAGAGAAGGATCAGCTTCAGTCGGTTTCCATTGGTTTCCATCTACTAGGAAAAGAGTTAGCATGAGACACACACAGCCAATCACAGCGGTGGCCTCTGGCTGGGGAGGCCTGGGTGAGGGGGGGGAGACAGGGACTTGGGGCAGCAGTGTGAGGGTGATTAAAAGGGATGCTAGCTGTAACTCTGAAGTTTCCATTTTTTAATGAAGAAAACCATATTCATATATGACTTCGAAAATTAATTTGTAAGGCCTTTAAAGGGTTCAACTCCTACAGAGGAGAAGTTGGCAAAAATCTACCAAAATGAACGATAAAGCAAGGACAGTCTATGTTGGGCCAGTGAGTGGCTCAGAGGTAAAATCACGTGCTGCCACGTCTGATGGCCTGAGTGCATCCCTGAGAGCCACGTGGCAGAAGGAGGAAACAGACTCCCACAGGCTGTCTTCTGATTTCTACATATGTATACAAGAGCATACACACACACACACACACACACACACACACACACACGTAATAAAAATTTTAAAAAGACTATGAGGCAACTGTGAGCAGAAATTCTGGAGAAGCAGAGTATAATGAAGGGTGGTCAGAGGTACAAGTCTTGGGTTTTGGCATGACCATTTGCCAGCATGCCCGGTTCACCCCACCTACCGATGGCTGAGTTGCACCCCCCCCAACAGACCCACTCTGATACTGTACACAGCTGGGTCATCAGGAGAAGCATGAGCAGATGGCCACCAGAGAGGAAGTCCACAGTCATCTCTCTGTGGACTTGTGTGTGGCAACAGCAAGGCCCTGGAGAACCCTGGAAGCTTCAGATGTCAGAAGTGGAGGGAGTTTTCTAGGCCCAGCAGGCCTGAGGTAACATGAGGTACAATGAATGATCAACACAGGATGCTGTCTATCCTAGGTGGCTGGTCACAGGGCTCCTACCACATGCCCAGATGCTCTGTACCAGCTGAGGAGTGAGGTGGCCCTCCTGGACACAATGAGGAGTCTCTACCAGAGGCCTAGCCATAAAATCCCTAAAGTGTACTCTTTAAACACACACAGACACACACACACACACACACACACACACACACACACACACCCCTCAAATACCACACACACTTACACTATATCACATACCATATGTACACACACACACCACACACTCAAACACAACACACATATCACACACACTCACATATCACACACACACACCACACACACACACAACAAATAGTATAGTACATGTGAATGCATATTTGTTATGATAGTGTAAAAATGAATCTCCAAGGTTTCCACATACAGTGAAAAGCAATTTATGCTTCTATTAACCATCTGGGTATGATTTACATAAAATTTAAAAGAGAAAAAAATTAAAGAGGAGTTGGTATTCCCCAGGTGTGAGACTGTGGTTCATTAAGCAAACTTCAACAGGTTATTTTTATTTTGCTGTTTCCTGTAGCATATCCTTTCTGAGGTGGCATAATGTTTGAGACATCAAAGAATAAGCTGACTCCAAATTAGTCTATCTGGAATAAACTAATTCTAACAATTAACTGGCTCAGAACCGAGCCTTCTTGTTTCAATACTTGGTCAGAGATTTAGTCATGTTCTTACTTCTTCCCCTAGAAAAACTACGACAGAAGGCTCCAGACCTTTGAACGAGGTTTGGTCAGGATGTATTGTCATACATCTCAACTGGTAAAACTAAGATGGGGAGGAGAGCCCTAAGAGAGGCCTGAGGAATGGCCCTGAGCTCAATCCCAAGACCCTTGTAAAAATCCAGGCCTGGCAGGGTTTATGATGACAGCACTGGGGGGTGGGGGGGACACAGGTGAACCCCCGGCCGGCCATCCTGCCTAGCCTAGTCATCATTGAACTCCAGGTCCCAGTGAGAGACCTATGCCAAAAAGCAAGATAGACAGTACTTTGAACAATACCTAATGTTGACCTCATGTGTGTACGTGTGTGTGTGTGTGTGTGTGTGTGTGTGTGTGTATGCACACGTGAGTACATGCTGCTGTGAGCTACCAAGTGTGTCATCACGGAGCACGAAAACCATTTCAGTCCCCAAAGAGGAAGACATGGGAACAGCCTTTTCAGAAAAGGCCTCTCAGAGGACAGGCCTAGGTCCCGTAAGGCAGCTGAGAGTACAGAGACGGATGACAGCAGTTATACCGTGACTCTGGGAACTAGGGACAGAGACGTGGACAGCTCCTGGTGGGAGCCTCCCGGAGCCAGGCTCGGGCCGTCTAGTGAATCACGGGGTAAGGGAACAGGTATTTGCTACAGTCAGCTGCTGAGGAAGACGCAGTGACCAGAGTCTCCTGGCTGAGTCACCACTTGCCACCCTCCTGTGGGTGAGGGAGAGGCCATGCCATTGTGTGGCCTTGGAATGGGACGTGGGAACATCAACTTCCCTGAGCTCAGATGACATTACTTCTGGAATGGATGAAGAGATGTGGATTTAAACAAAAGGAAAACAGAGGGTCACAACATGGTCCTTTAGGGATGAGGGAAACTGAGTAGAAGAAAAAAACAACCTCTCTGGTTGTCTTGCTTATGAATTAACAGTACATACTTCAAAGCCTGCAGAGGATTGGGGTGCACTACAACACACCCTTATCCTCCAGGCCAAGCTTCAGAGGCTGAGGGATCTAGAGCTAGCTGGAAAGGTGTCACATCTACATAAGCCGTGAGATACTGTCTCCAAACTTCCTAGGCCTCTGTGCTTTCTATGGCAGGTAGGAGAGTGGTGAGTAACTGTTTATGAGAGAACCTGTGGGGACAGGATAACACAGACCTCCCAGGACAGAGCAAACAGAGCCTTAATCAAAAGCACAGAGGAAGTCCTTGAAGGGCACTGAACACAGATGTGACATGGCTTGATCATTTTAAAAGGATCCTTCCCTTCCAGCTTCAAGGGCAGCTGGGAGACTGTCTCCGTGGTCCGGACAACAGATGCTGGTATTCCAAGTGGGGTAGCTATGGTGAGAAGTAATGGGTTCTGTTTTTGAGGCAGAATCTTCATACTATCCAAGGGACAGGTTGTAGGGCACCAAAGGAAAAAGTAGACGAGATGATGCCAAGATTGCTGTCTTTGCAGTTAGGGGAATGGATGAAATTGCCACAGTCATGATGGGGAATAGTTCGGTTGGCACAGGTTTGGCAGGGCAAGAGAAAATGACAATTCAGTTTCATCTATGTTAAATGTGACATATCCAGCTGACATCCATGTAGACATATCTGTTACACAGTTGAAAACACATTCAAATCTGAGGTGGGGCTGTAACTCAGTAGACTGCCTGCCTAGCATTTGCAAAGCCCTTGGCTTAATCCCCACTGCTACATGAACCAGGCATGATCCACCTGAACTCCCAGCACTCAGGAGGTGGAGGTGGGAAAACCAGATGTTCAAGGCCATGCTCAACTATGTTACATGTTCATGGACAGCCTGGGCTACACAAAGCTCTGTCTCAAAAAGAAAAGGGAGGGAGGAAGGGAGGGAGGGAGGGAGGGAGGGAGGGAGGGAGGGAGGGAAGGGGAGAAGGGAAGGGAGGGGGAGGAGAGGGAGGAAGAGAGAAAAATAGGGAGAGAGGAAGGAAGGAAGAGTACACACAGTCTCAAGTCAGGTAGCTGGAGATGTAATGTAAAGATCACTGGCATCCACACAGTATTTAAAGCCTGGGGCCAGCTGAGCTCCTCACAAACTCTCAAGACTCTTCACTATAAGAACTCAGAGGCAAGGAGGAGATTACAGTAAGTCTACACCAGCAGCTACCTGAGGAGACTGGTTTCTGGAAGTCACTTAAGGAAGCTTGTCGCTGAGGAAGGTAGAAGTTACCCTGTCAATTGCTTACACGAGCAAGCTCATCTTCTTCTCTCTAATTTGCATATTCTTTTGAAATCCCAGGAGGGATCCATCCTAGGAAACAGGTCTAAAGGTATCTGCGTGCCTTAATATCTGAGCACTCTGTGAAGTTGGCTGACTGTCACGTTACTCTACCGGCTCGGTTCAGGACACCTGAGGTCCTCTGGAGGAAACATCGTGCTTCTGAGCTGCTTCCTAGAAGCAACCTTGGGGAAACTGAAGGGAGTGCTCTGGTCTCTCACTGCATGGACCTCCCCTGTGTTTGTGGCACTGGACAGGCTAAGTTCAGCCATTCCAAAGGAGTCACCATGGCCTGGGAATGACCCTCTCTAAGCCATTAAAAATACACACTTCTAAGTAAATCCTGCTACCACATGTTGCATTAAACATTTGAAATGATTTCAAGCAAAATAGTGAATCCCTGAACTTCCTACAAAGTAAGAATAACTTGTGAGCTGAGCTCATTTGGGTCTTTGGGGGCAGATTTAATTTAAAGCTACTTTAAAAATATTAAAAATTATCAACCATTCCTTTAAGTAAAAAGCACATGGCATAGAATTATGACACAGCGACTTTTAAGTAATAAACACATAACAGATCTCACTTTGGTCTAAGTCACAGAAGTCATAACCTAAGTCATTTCAAAGTTTAGATGACTCCCTTTTCCTAAGCTAGGAGGCAGAGCTAAAATTTCAGTCAAAAAAAGAACAAGAGATGGTGTAGCTCCTCAGCAGGGAGGGCCATTTTTTGCTCTTTTTAGAGATAATTGTAAGAAGCAGAGACAAGAACCAACCTAGATCAGGGCACTTCTCCAGCCAGATAAAAAGTTACTAAATGTCAGTTGTCAAAAACAAATTCTTAACTCTGGGAAACAGGAAGAGAGGTTAAGACCCACCCAGCCCAGCCAATCCTATTTTTTTTTCCTCTTCCAAAATAACACCAGGTTCAATGAGAATGACCAGAATAGCTGTTTTTGTTTTTAAAAAATAGTAAGGAAAGAAATGAGCCAGCTGTAAGTCTGTATGCTGGTTGGCCGTCTGTCAACTTGACACAGCTAGGATCATCTTAAGAAGGGAACCTCAACTGAGAAAATGCCTCCAGCAGATCAATCGGCCTGCAGGCAGCATGGCCATGACCATGGCGTTTTCTTGATTAATGATTGATGTGGGAGCACTCAGCCCACTGAGGGAAGTGTGCCACCCATGAGTTTGTGGGCTGGGACTGTATAAGAAACAGGCTGAGTAAGCAACATGTCATTGGTGGCACTAAGTCAAATCCTGCCCTTAAGAAGAGTCTGAAGGGTGGAGGGATGGCTCACAGTTGAGAGCATTCCTGCTCCTGTAGAAGACCTGGGTTCAGTCCCAGCACCCACATCTGGATGGCTCAGCAGTTGAGGGCATTTCCTGCTCCTGCAGAAGACCTGGGTTCAGTTCCCAACACCCACATCTGGATGGCTCAGCAGTTGAGGGCATTTCCTGCTCCTTATAACCCATGATGTTCCTATGGTGCTTCCAGAATAATGAGGAAAAGGGATTTTCTATGATTTGTATACTCTATCTTTGCAAAACAAACAACAAACAAACAAACAAATGAGAGGGCTGGAGTTCAAAGTTTCCCCTAATTCTGAAGGGTTAAAAACGCCTGAGAGAGAAAAATGGAAAAAAGGGAGAAATCCCTGTGGATCTTTACTGACTGCAGCTACTATAATACAGACCATCAGCAGAGCTCAGGAGGAAGAGAACAGGAGGACGAGCCTGCCAGGCGCTGCCCCTTCTGATCCCCCCCCCCAGGCCTCTGCCACCACCTTAGTCAAAAAGGGTTTGCTATCTACAGGAGCATTCTGGAAATGATGACACTGTCACCACATACTCTCAAGAAGCTGTGTGCTGCCCAATGGGTGCCTGTTACAGGGCAACATCAACTTACTACACCGTCACTTAGATTAGAGACAATATTGCCACATCCTGTCTCCACGCTTACAGTCAGTGCTGGCTCTTCGCTAGATAAACCACCCAACACCTAACACAAGGCCTTTCTGTTCATCCTGTCTCTGCGCTGACAGTCAGTGCTGGCTCTTCGCTAGATAAACCACCCAACACCTAACACAAGGCCTTTCTGTTCGCCCTGAAGGCCATGTGTAAACGAAGGTCCTTTCTGTCCGTGCTCTGGGCTACAGGAAGAGGGGAACAGCCATAGGAAGAACCCTGCTCTCTTGGACTCCTGCAGACTCTCACGAAACACGCACACCAATCATAGCAAAAGCTAATGTTCATAATAATGCATATTAACAACATTTTTATCAGGAACAGAATGCTGAGTAAAATCAAATATTCCTGACATTTGCTGGTTCAGAAAAAGTCGCACATCTGCACACAGAAGTAACAAGGATAGCTGCCCATGAGTGGTCCTCAAGCGATGTATGGGCCACAGCCAGCCGAGTGACAGGAAGTCTCGGTTTGCACAGTTACAGGTTTCAAGTTCAAGTCTGCTGCTATTTCTGCTCCTCTAGTTCCTACCTGCACACTGCCTGCCTGGGATAGGGCAAAGGACCGCCATGCTCTGCATCTGCAGCATCCAAGGACGTCACCACAGAAATGTGTCCAGCACAACTCAAGAGAGTGAAGCTTCCATTTTAAAGTTTCCCTTCAGTTCCAGGGCCGAAGAGATGCTCAGGTGTTAAGAGCACTTGTTGCTCTTGCAGAGGACCTGGGTTCCCAGTTCCCAGCACCCACATGGTAGCTTTCAGCCTTCCACAACCCCAGTTCCAGGGGATCCAGCACCTTCCTCTGGACTCCACAGGCCCGGCATATAAATGTAGAGTACACACACACACACACACACACACACACACACACACACACACACACACGGAGGCTGAACACTCATACACATAAAGATACATTGTTTTCTAAAATTAAGCTTTGATTCACATGTGTCCGTGTTAGGAAGACACAGCTTAGCTCTGTCCTTACACTTGAATGTACCCAGAGCCCATTTGGAATCTCCTAAAATGCAGATTCTGGTTCTACATTAGAGCAGGGGACCTGAGAACCTGAAATTTCTCAGGAACTCCCAGGAGATGCTAACACTACTGGTCCATGAACCACATTTGAGCTGCAAACGTCTACCTCAGGAACCGTGAGTCTAACCCTGGGGCTTCCTTTGGGTTCACTGTCTACATGATTTTACCCACACCTCCCTCTACGGAAAAGCTTGTGTGACTACACTAATGTCTCGCGTGTGCCATAAAGCACACAAACAAGTCGTCAGAACACTGAGAAGATGAGAAACAAGTGGATGAGCATCATCCTTGGATGACCACCGGAAGCCTGGATTATCAGAAGCTGGCATCTCAAGGCAGAAATGTCTAATTGAAATGAGACTCCTTGTTAAATATAACCGAAGGCCATGAATGTTTCAAACCGTCTTTTTGGTAACTGCAAGTTTCTTCAAGTTAGATCTCAATAGGTCTGGCAATTTAACCTCACTCTGTGCCCAACAAAGTTCTTCTGAACAGTAAGAGCAGAGGTAGTCATTTCTAGTGTGTCTGGGGACAGGTGGTGGGAGCAGTACTATTATCCTGAGTCTGAAATCACTTCACAGGGTTTCTAAAGACCTGTATATTTTATGAGTTATCTGGCATTTTAATACATATGTATCATTGTACTTTGCTCATATTTACCCCATACTCCTTCATTCCCCCATCTATTTCCCCACTTCCTCCTGCTGGACCCTTTAATCTCAATCTCTCTCTCTCTCTCTCTCTCACATACACACACACACACACACACACACACACACACTACTGACATACATACATTTATATATACATACATACACACGCATTCTTTACACAAGAGAAAACACAATGGAGCCGGACAGATGGCTCAGTGGTTAAGAGTATGTACTGCTCTTACAGAGGATCCAAGTTCAGGTCCCAACATCCACATCAGATGGTTATGACTCCAGCTTCAGGGACTCTAACACCTCTATCCTATGTACCCACGCACAAATACAGATGCACGCAGGTACCCACACCTAAGCACCCATACACAAATATACATACACACAGGTACCCACACCTAAGCACCCATACACAAACATACATACACACAGGTATCCACACCTAAGCACCCATACACAAATACAGATGCACGCAGGTACCCACACCTAAGCACCCATACACAAATATACATACACACAGGTATCCACACCTAAGCACCCATACACAAATATACATACACACAGGTATCCACACCTAAGCACCCATACACAAATATACATACACACAGGTATCCACACCTAAGCACCCATACACAAATACAGATGCACGCAGGTACCCACACCTAAGCACCCACGCACAAATAATGATACACGCAGGTACCCACACCTAAGCACCCATACACAAATATACATACACACAGGTATCCACACCTAAGCACCCGTACACAAATACACATACAAGCAGGTATCCACACCTATTCACCCGTACACAAATACACATACATGCAGGTATCCACACCTATGCACCCATACACAAATACACATACAAGCAGGTATCCACACCTATTCACCCGTACACAAATACAGATACACAAAGGTACCCACGCCTACGCACCCATACACAAATAGATACACATAGGTAACCACACCTATGAACCCATATACAAATACATATACACACACAATTAAACTGTTGCTATTAATTATACATTTTAATAATAAAATATATCTTTTATAAAAAGAGAAAATGAGATATTTTGTCTTCCTTCCCTCCCTTTACTATAAAAAGCTACTTTAGTTAAAATGTAAATAATTCACAAATCCACTTTGCTGAGGTCTTAGCCAATCTCCTCTGAACCGAGCCATTTCCAGAGACCCTTCCTGCTCCATACAGGATAGGCAGGTAGCCTCTGACATGCACACCAAGCCAGGACACCTTCAACCTAAATACTACTCAAATATCAGTGGTTAGTGACTTCGTTTCTCTCCTAAAGTTCCACTGAAAATAACTATAAGAAACAGTCTCCACTCTCCCTTTGCGCTGGGTGTGTCTCTTCCATCTATGTCACTAACTACTAACCCAGCACAGTACACAGACTTCTCAAAATGACTTCAAAGCTCTAAGCAATTTACTTCTAACAATAATATTGAACCCTGTGTTCTTGAAAATACAAGGTGAAAATTAATCTCAAATTACTATGTTAATGTAATTACAGTTTCAACAGGTTTTATGGTGAACTGTAGAAAATTACTTTAGGCTTCATACAGAAAAATAAATGTATAAAAGTGACCATGATCCTGAAGGATAGTTTTCTTATTACTATACACACTACAAATTTATTGTAATAATTTATATGATATAGGGGTTGGGGACATAAGTCAGTTGGTACAGCATGTGTTTAGCAAGTGTGAGGCCCTCAGTCTGATCCCCAGCAAGGGAAAAAAGATAATGCAAAACCCAATAAATAAAGCAAAAAAAATAAATAAAGAATCATGGAGCTAGAAAGATGGCTCAGGGGTTACGAGAACTTGCTGCTCTTTCAGGGGACATAAGTTCAGTTCCCAGCACTCCAGTTCCCAGTACTCATATTGGGAGCTCACAGCCACCTGGAACCAGTTCCAAGGAATCTGATGCCCTCTTCTGGCCTCCACAGGCACCTGCACTTGTGCGCGCGCACACACACACACACACACACACACACACACACACCTAAACATGAATCTTTTTTAAAAATCAGGAACAAATTAAGGCATATATGGAAAGCCTAGTCATAATAAACATGCCATTTCATTTGGTGGCAAAATCAGGTTAGTATAATGAATGTTTTTGGCAACATTGGCTTCCTAGAAAAGAGTAAAGTTAGAGGCCTGCCTTGCACACTAACTCTAATTCAGACAGTCTCGACTGGAAGCAGTTTTCCTCATTGGTGGATGTTTGGCTGTGCCGGGAGGCATTTGTGATTTCCACAAGTACGAGATGGGAAGGTCATCACTAGTATGTAAGTACCGAGAATGTGCAGTGAGGTGCTCTTCATAGTCTTCACCCAGGCTTCAAAAATAAAGACAGTGGGTACCATGATGCAGTGTGCAAGGACTCCATAATAAGTAAACTGCTGCTGTGATAATTGCCAAAGACGGTTAAGTCATATCAAGAAGCTCCTCCAAACACATGGATGTTCTTTACTAGGCAAATAGGTTTTTCTTTTCTAGTAAGATCTAGGTTAATGGGCACAGCAATTGGGGGACTTAAGCAACATTGGGTTTAAGAACGAGCACGCCAAGGACATGGGTATGTTGTCAACTTCCCTCTGTAGAGATGATCTCACCTCCTCTCTAAAAGAAGGCTGCCACTTCAGAAGCCACAGAAGGCACCTCACGAACACATTTTCATTTTGAGAGAGTGGAGAGAAAATGATGTACTTGTGACCTCAGAACAATCTCCTGCAGAAAGTGACCAGACCCTGGGAGCCAGAAAAATGGAGCATCAAAGAGCTCCAAAGAGTCTGTATCCACAGTTCTGTGTGTGTACCAGCCTGGGGACGAGTGTGACCTCTGCTCTCGCAGTCCCTCCACAGAGACAAATGATGCTATAAACCCGGAGGGTTCCTGTGATGCTCTGACACACCCATAAGCTCCAGGGCCTATAAGGCCAAAAGGAGGTGTATTTCTACACCAGGAGTTTTAGGTACTCTCCCCACATGACCTCCACCCACGTCACTTCAGTTCTAAAAGGAATTAGTAAGTGCTGCTTCACTTTTCTGGAATATAAAGTGGGAAGTTGGTAATTAGAGAAAATAATAGTGTCTTTCTGCTAGAAATGGTGTAAGTATGAAACCTCAGCTGAACACATAACAATGTCTTCAACCAATACTACAACAAAAATAACCATCATGAGGACATCGTGAAAATTAATTATGATGCTTAATACATACAGGAATGCGGCAGAGGACTCGCAGATTCAGAAACAGGTGTTGTATGAATACGAGTTCCTAACTTGGATTTTAAGTCTTTGTAGCGGTGTTAAGTTCCAGCTCATGGTGGATGAATAGGAAGCAAATGAAATGATGAATCTCACTCGATCATATTTATAGCATTATGTCTATGTAAAAAATGGTTTTTATCTTTCAACCATTGAAAGTATTATGGAAAACACTTGCACAGATTAGAGAGGATAATCATTACATCAAGATCTACAGAACATGGAAACACTAATAATGTCCTCATATGCATCTCAAAGTTATTTCTCACCTGCATCTTACTGTACTCTTATGAAAACGTAAAATTTAATTAGTACTGGTGTTTTCTAGGTCCTACCGTTGGTAATGTCCACCCGACGGGCAAAGAGGAGGAAAGATTCAGGAAAAAAAAATATGCCAGGAAGATTTATAGTAAGATCATCTGAATTCTTATATTTAGTACAGATAAGACATATAAATCCCCAAATCTAACACTTTAATAGAATTATCTGCAACTGAATTACCTGTTCTGTATGCATACAGCCTTCAGAATTATGTCTCAGTATCCCCCACCCCCAACCCCCCGGACCCATTACGATGCCACAGAATAAATCTCCCTCCTAGAGAATCCATTGTTTGAAGAGTGCATGCCTGTGTAGGAAGGGGCCTTCTTTTATTTAAAAACAAACACAGATACTTCAGGGTACTGTGGTATTCATATATATTTTAACATCAACAGGAAACTCAAAGAAATGCAGCACTCGCTGCGTCCGTGAGGAAGCTACCTGCCTACTGTTCTCTGCCATTCTGGAATACTTGTGGGGAAAGACTGGAAACCACCCGAATGTTAATTTGACAAAAATAAAAATAAGAAATATTGGGAAAGACACAGGCGATCAGAGCCAGCTCAGGGACCAGGGGAAATGAGTCTCCACGCACACCAAGCACGTTTCTTCTATTTTCTCTACTTGGACAAAGGCCGCCACTTCGGAACAAGAGAATGAAAAAGTGAGGCAAGATGTTTAGGAGTGTGGATTGGAAAAAATTCTTTCCCCTGGAGAATATGGCTTGATGCTGGCATATTAGGGGAAGTGCAAACACAATAATTAACAAGGAATCCTGTGACTTCAACACACCAGAAAGGGTGTCGGCCCCTGAGGGAACCGGGAAATAAGAAGAATAAATTATAGTAGGCTGGGTGACACTGAACAGCTCCTGGGGGTCGTGAAGGGGCAACGGAGAGTTAATCAGGTCTGACACCCACCTTGGGGAGCTGGGGAAGCAGTGGGCACCCTTCCTATTTCTGAATCCACAATAATGAACTCCACACTGAACAGACAGCTGCTTAGTTATTCTCTGCTCAGATTCAAGAAGCAAGCTTCTGGTCTACCTTTCTGGGCATCTCTGGAAACAAGCCTGCTGCTGCGGCTCCCCATCACAGTAACACATGTCAATCACCCACAAGCCCACTGTTCCTCTTTCTTCCCTGTGTGATTCCAACAATCAGCTAGCTCCAGGCTGATGCCTAGCATTAAGTGTGAACATTTTCTAGGGCACACTTTCGTAGGTGATTTCACCCTCTGTGCATTTCCCTTAATTATGAAGCCTCTTTCTAGAAGTCCTATAATTTTCCCAAGAGTTAAAGTAATTGGTAAAAATTAGAGATGAAGAGATATGAGTCCACTTAAAGGGGACACTTGCAACTATAATTTTTAAAAGAATTTTCCTTTTAGTTCCAATATAATTCTGCACTTTTCCAATTTTGCCCTTTTCAAATGCCAAAGAAAATGTTCCTGTTATCTTGTGGGCCATAAAAAAGGCAACATAATGCATTCATGCTTCACTTAAGGTCCACAAAGAGTTCCCTTCTACTGAAGGGCATCCTTTAGATGTTTCTTTTAAAAGAGAAAAATAACATACAAACACTCTTGTGGCAAATCACTGTTATTCTTGCCCATGAAAGGGGTGTGTGTGTGTGTGTGTGTGTGTGTGTGTGTGTGTCCGCACGTGCGCATGTGCGTGGATGCATGTAAGTGTATATTCCATTATTTTCAGTCCATGCTGTCTGGCTTTATATCAAGATGTCATGCCACTATTGGTAAATTAATAAGCCAACCATTGGTAAATTAATAAGCCAACCACAAAGCCATTTCTAATGAACTTATGATACTTTAGTGAGTAATTATAGCTAAATTCCAGGGCATGATTTTAATATTTGAATCTTTTTAAAATTATTTATTATATTTTTATTTTACGTAGTTGAATGTTTTTCTTGCATGCATGTAAGTGCACTATGCACAAGCCTGGTGCCAAAGGAGGGTGCTGGATCCCAGGGGAAGCTGGGAACCAAACCTGGGTCTCCTATAAGAGCAGCAGGTGCTTTTAGCTGCTGAGTCATCACTCCAGCCCCTGTTGCTCTTTAAACAAGAGCAAAAAAGATTTATTTTTCAATTTTTATTTAAGTGTGTGTGTAAGTGTATGCCACATGTGTGCAGGTATCAGTGGAAGCCAGAAGAGGACACTGAATCGGATCCCCCGGAACTGGAGTTCCAGGTGGTTGTAGATCACTCAGCATGGGTGCTGGGAAGAACACCAAGTGGTCCTAACCACTGAGCCATCTCACTAGCCCTGCAGGCATAGTTTTATTTGACTCTACTTAATGAACGCCACTGGGCTAGCACTCCAAGATGTGATGAGACTCCAAAGATGGGGGAAGATTCAGCAAGGAAGAAGGGAGGCAGCCACCAGGTGAAACACACAAGTCTGAGAAACCCAAAGTCCACTACCTGTGAAAGAGAGAACAGGCCCACAGAAGGTACATGATCAACAAACACACCCCGGTCACACAGCACAAATACCTCTGTGGACCCAAGATGGCAGCCAGAAGCATGGGGTAAAGGCAACATTTGAAATAGAAAGGTTTCACATAAAACCCCAAACTTCTGGATTTTCTTGGAAAAAGGAAGTGCCCAAGAAATGGCAAAGTAAGGCACCAGGTCTCTAGTTCCTCTAGTCTTCACTCAGAGGAGCTGGTCCCTAGAGGCATCTGCATGGGCAAGCCTTGTCTTAGTGGAAGGAGGGGCTGCCAGAATCTTAGACTCCGCCCCCAGAGGAGAAACTAGGAGTAAGGCCTAAGCTGAGATGTGCTTTCCTGGAAACTGAGCAACAAAAAGCCAAAAGAAAGGCCTTTCTCAGTGTCACTTGACACGGTAGCTAGAGTTGACTCATTCAGGAATGTGTGCTACTTCTTAAGTACTCGGAAGGGCAGCTTGCTGATGGGGACTGTCTTAGTTAGGGTTTCTATTGCTACAGCGAAACACCATGACCAAAAAGCAAGTTGGGGAGGAAAGGGTTTATTTGGCTTACACTTCCATGTTGCTGTTGATTATTGAACGAAGTTAGGACAGGAACTCAAACAGGATAGAATCCTGGAGGCAGGAGTTGATGCAGAAGCCACGGAGGGGTGCTGCTTACTGGCTTGCTTCCCCTGGCTTGATCAGCCTGCTTTCTTATAGAACCCAGGACTATCTGTCCAGGGATGGCACCACCCACCATGGGCTGGGACCTCCCCCATCAAGCACTAATTAAGAAAATGACTTAGAGCTGGATATTATGGAGGTGTTTCCTCAACTGAGGCTCCTTCCTCTCTGATGACTCTAGCTTGTGTCAAGTACACACACACACACACACACACACACACACACACACACACACACACAAGCCAGTACAGAGTCTGAGAGGAAAAATGTCTCAGATTCCATTACATGGTTGATTTAGAGCAATCTGGTGGAGCGAGGGCATGGCGGCCTTGGCTGGGCCAGCAGATGGAGCAGGACCCAGTCCTCATGGATCCTGTGGCAGCTTCCTAGGAGCCTCCCTCAGCCTTGTTCCAGCTCCAGTTTCCAGACCCTCACACATTTGCTCTGTGGTCCAAACTGCTTTCTCGGGCTTCAGGCTGTCTTGGGCTAGACTCCATGCCTGGAAGGCCCAACCACTGTGACTCTCCCTGTTCAAATCTACCCATCTCTCTAGATACAGAGCTAATGAACAGCTCTGGGTCTCCATTTCAAGGGCTCCCCCCTTGACAAATTCCACGAAAGATGCAAACCAAGACCTAAGTACTTGTTTGACATCACCATAACTGTCTGCACAGTTCACAGCCAGTGAATGGGAAGTTTCTTAAGACCTAGGTGGTCATCTTTGTACAGTAAAATTACACAACACACATTTATCTTAAAAATTCAATTGCTAAGGACATTTGTTACATAAAACAATCTCAATTATCTTAGTCAATAGGCAGATGGGCCACAGAAGACCTCCAAAAGGAAGAAGGGAGTTCTTTGTCCCCAGACTTAGTTCCTACTGACAAGCATCTCACCATCCTAGAGAGAAATGCACTGTAAAACCAAACCTTTCAGGTTTACTGAGGGCTTCAGTGCAGGGAAACAGTAGTCCAATCTCAGCAGTATTGCATTTCATGGAAACTTGAGAAGATTGCCAAGGGCAACTTTGATTAGATGCATGTTGTGTTGTCTGCAGCAGCTTTATTTCCGAGTCTCATTCCCTATGCCAAAAGACACCTACCCAGCAGGACCAATCCCTGGCCGGGTCAGGCATCACACTAGGAGACCTGGGTCCAAGGAGCTTTCACCCATCAGTGATGAAAACCCTCTCAGTACAATGACCTAGCTCAAAACTCGCTCTGCTATGAACAACTCAGGGTCTGGGAACTGGGGCACCATAGTGCATCTCTCCACCTACAACTGTAAAACCACATAGAATTAAATCCACACTCATGAAACATCAGATATGACATTTTAATAACTGACTTCTCTTAGCCTTGAAATTTTAAGATTTTGGGGAATTTTAAGATTCATTCTAAAGAAAACTGCACAGGAAAAAAAAAAAGGTAATTTAACTACACTTAGAAGCCAGACAAAATGCAACTATACTGTGTGTTAAAAACCACTAAGTGGTCTTAAGAAAGAAGTAAGTCTTTCCACTTACTCAAGATTACATGTTCCTGCTGGAGTCACTTTTCCAAGGAACTGACTTTGATTTCACACTAGCTGAAGAACAATCAACACATGTAGGCAGTTTGACCTGCCACCTTGAAATGTAACAGCAATTAACATGACTTTCAAAAGAAAAGATCTGATAGTGTTTTGTGGATTTAAGTGAAATCTGTCAAATGGTGGGCTTCAAAGGCATTGTCACTACTGACTACTGCCTTTGGGGGGACTTGGTATCGATGCTCCCCAGTTACCCAAACAGCACTGCAGAGCATTCCCTTCTAAGACTTACATAAACTCTTCCAACCTCATGCTCAGTATTCCTATGTGTGCCCAAAGAAGTAAAGCCCAGGCGCAGTAAGGCAGCTCAGAAGGGAAAGGCTGTGAAGCCTGATAGCCTGAATTTGAGTCATGGGACCCACATGGTAGAAGGTCAGAACCAACGCCTTCAAGCCATCTTCTGGCCTCCACATGTGCATATTCACAGTGAGCACACAAAATACAAAGACAAAATTTAAAAACATCTAAGGATATAAGGCCCAGGTTAAAATCTAATTTCTCTTTCAGTAGAAGGGTGACATGACAGATATGTCATGAGAAATTTCTCCACCAGACAGTTGCTCCCTGGAAAGCAAGTGCTATTATATCCAACTGAGCCCTCTACCTTCCCCCAGGTACAGCTCCTGGAACAATGTCTCAAGAAGCCCCCGGGACCTTTGTTTTATCATGCTTTGCAGGTAATCCATGGTTTACAAATCCAGAGGTTTGTGGCAACTGTACTGAGCCCATCTACTGACATCATTTTCCTAATAGCTTATATAATCATTAGCATTGTTTTGCAATAAACTACTTTTTAAATTGAGGTGTGTGCATTTAAAAAAACATAATGCTACTTCATACTTAATAAAATATAGTATAATGTATAGATAGTTGCTATATGCACTAGGAAACAAAAAAAAATTCTGACTTGCTTTATTTGTAATGTCTGCTTGTCATGATGGTCTAGAAATAAAGGACACCTATGATATTCTTGCAACCTTAGTAGGTGTTTGTAGATGGATGGGGGGATGGATGGATGGATGGGGGAATGGATGGATGGATGGGTGGGTGGATGGATGGATGGATGGATGGATGGATGGATGGATGGATAGGGGAATGGATGGATGGATGGATGGATGGATGGATGGATGGATGGATGGATGGATGGGGGAATGGATGGTTGGATGGATAGATGGATGGGGGAATGGATGGATGGATAGATGAATGGATGGGGATGGATGGGTGGATGGGGATATGCATGGGATATAGATGGGGGTATGGATGGATATAAGCTTGGGTTTTTGTTTGTTTTGTTTTGTTTTGTCCTGTTTTGTTTATATTGTTGCATACCCACCCCCCAAAGTCCACTTAGTTGCCAAAATCTTTGTATTCACCTCTCAAATGCTTCAGGTTTACCAAATTTCAACTAGCTGTTCAGTGGTATTTTTGCCAGTACATTTCATTTGGATGCAGAGTAAAGCAGACAGTTTCCCTAAATCTGTCAGTGTGCCCTACTTGGAAAATATTAACTAGGCACTCACTCCCTTTTCCAGAGCTAAATAATTTCACTTAACAGTATTTATGGTGTCAGACATTGGCAGTCTTTGCTAAAAGTGTTGCTTTATCTGTTCATGTTAAAAATTAATCATGTAAGCTTTCTTCTGTTTTTATTTCCTCAATGACCTGCTGATACAGAGCTTCGAGGGTTTTTTGTTTGCTTGCTTGTAGTTGTGTGGTGGTGGTGTGTGTGTGGGTCCCTGATACAGAAACATACAATTATTGCATTGCCCAGGAGAGGAAAGCACCTTTAAGAGTACTTCTTAGGACCCTGCTTCAGCCATCACCTCCTCCTGCCCAACACCATTTGGGATGGAAACAGGGAGACCCTCTGGCCAGGTTTCTTTGTTTCACTTGGTGCATTGTCAGATTTTTTGCAGCTTTCTTAAAAAAAAAAAATCGGTTCCAAAAACTCATCACAAAGTTAATGTTTCTCTGTACCAGCTTACCCAGGCGATGGACTGTGCATTAGAGCCAATGACACAGTGGAGTGGGCATCCTGGGGCAGAGAACGAGCTCTAAGAGAGGGCACCAGCACCACTGGAAAAAGGCTCCCACACACCAGTGTCTTCATCTTAAGAACTTTATTTTCTTCTTCTCTGTCTACCCCCCTGGCTGTCCTGGCTGGCTTGTAAGGGACAAAATGGAGATGAGGTTTGCTCTTAAACAGTGGCATCATAGTCCGGCTCATCTGATCATGTGACTGAACACACCTGGCAAATCATCTGTTATAAACCTCTCACTGTGTTAAGTATACAGTGATTCCACTGATACTCCCCAGCAATCCCTTGCCAGAGAACCACATGCAACCTGGAACATGGGCCCTCCAACCAGGAGTCTTGGGTCCTTCTTTACTTTTCTCTGTACCTAAAGCTGCCCCAGAGAGAAGAGCAGTAAGCCCTAACAGTGTGAGTGATAGATAAGAATGAGTCAGGTCCTCTCCACCCTTGCTACTCAAAGTGTGGTCCATGGAGCAGCCATGGCAGCATCATTTGGGACCACACTGGAATGGGACCACACGGAAAATGCAGCATCTCAGGCCTGACTTCAGACATGCTGAACCAGAATGTTATTTAACAGCATCCCCAGGAGATCTGAAGACAAATTAGCTTGGGAGTGCTACTCCGGGTGTAGAAAGAGGAAGAGGCATGTCTTCATATTTGCTTCAGTGCATTTGTAATACACATACTTCATCCAGGTCCTGGGCTATCATCACCTCCTACAGCAGAGCACACAGAAGACCCCAGGGTCTTGTCTCCTCTAAACGCCAAGACAAACAGACCCAGCCTAACAAACAGCAGCCTTGAGCGGTGCTTTATGCAACACATAGTGAGGCTGTTTTGTTTATTCCCTTTCAAAATTTTGTTTTCTCTGAAGGCTGATGAGTAAAATGGGAGGGTAGTGGGGATGAAAGACCCTCCCCTAAGATCGTCTAGAGCTAAGAATGCAGGCATGGGAGTTGGTGTCCTCATGTGACAGGGAAAAGCTTGCTCTATCTTGTCTCAGCTGGAAAGATCTTTAGTTTAAGCTGAAACTGAGCCATCCTTTTTCTACCCCCACCACCACCACCACCCCACCCCCCACTGTGAAAACTCCCCACTTTTCCTACCCTTGCTGTGAAAGTGACCAACTTTGTTCTAGAAACTCCGGGTCAAAACGCCCCAGCTAAGTGCGTATTTTTGGCTTCTGTTAAACTGCTTGCTTGCCTGCTTTACTTCCCCCCTCCAACTGCCAACCAGGACATAGATTTCCTCCATTCTTTGCCTTTAAAAGCTCCCTGTAAAATGTATCCGAGGATGCTGTGTGAGAAGAGTTTCTCTCCAGGCAGTTGCTGGTAGCTTAATACGGACTCTCAATTTGGACTGTGGTCATGCTGCATGGTCTCAGGATCTCTACCCTACAAAACTAGGAGCAAGCCAGGGTTCCCATTTCATGAGCCAATGATGCAGACAAAATTATAGTTATCACATGTAGCACACAATGAAGGCTCAGTTAACATAAGCTGTTGACATTACATGCACATCCTGTGTGTCTGTGTAAATTAAATCTACCATGGTTCCCAGAATCATTTCCTCATGTGATTATACCAGATATTGATCCAATGGACACAAAGAAACAAGTGTAAAACACAGACACTGCACAGTGTCACCTCACAAACAACACAGCGGCCCAGGGCTGTCATAAAAACAAGCTCTACCTCAGGGCCCAGAGCCTGATAAGCTGCTATGAAATAGAGAGAAGTCCATCTTGGCATGTCACCTCATGCCCCATATGCTCCCTTGTGACTATGCTAGGCCAATGTGGTGTCTGCCACAAAGTGACTTTTACAAAGATGAACATGACTCACCTACACCCTTTCCTTTAAAACACAAGCCTTGTTGCCCATTCCTTCCAAGACAGTTGGCCAGAGGGTAAGTTCGATTTCCTTTCTCAAACTTCAATTTATTTACTCACGTGTTCACTAAGCTGGAGTCCCTTGTAATAGAGACTGGCCTGGGACTCACTGTGTAGCTGAGGCTAGACCTTTAACTCCTGACCTTCCTGCTTTCACCTTCTAAGTGATGGGATCACTGTCTACCACCACACCAAGCTTCAAATTTTACTATGATAAAAGCAGCTAGACCTACTGTACTTTCTGCTTTTATCATTATTTTTAAGCATTTAAAACGAGCATTGATCCTTTTGAAAGACTAAGCCCATCTCTTTCCCCACTCAGGCACAAGTCAAATGTAAAAGTATTACTCAACTAAACAAACCAACCTGAAAACATCCTCAAAACATCTGGAAAGTTAAAATCAGGACCAGCCCAACGACAGTATGGGGTGTGGGGTGGGAGGGGGGCAGTGTGGAGTGGGAGGTATGGGGTAGGAGGTGGAGGTGTGGGGTGTGGGTGTGGGGTGTGGGGTGGGGGTTGGGAGATAGGGGGTGTGGGGCGGGAGGTAGTGGGCATGGGGTGGAAGGTGGGGGTGGGAGAGAAGATATATTCTTCAGAGGTAATTAACAGAACTTTTGGTGAATTCAAATTTTTGAAGTAGTTCTAAACTTTGGAGGGAAACATTGAGTCTGTATAAAGCCTTTAATAAAATGTTGTTTCCAACTGTGGCTTTTCAGATTTATGGTTTTATTATATTTTTGCTGGCTGTGTGATTCTGGGAGCATGCTTCTGCAGAGAAGACATTGTTCTAGCTGAGTTTCACCCATAAATTAAAGGAGATAACAACTTGAATTCTACTTGCAGTCAGACATGGCACTTGTTTCTTGCCACAGAGTGCCATGGTTTTTGGCTTACCTGTCAGAAGGCAGGGCCCTGGGGACAGCATACAAACCCATCTCATCCTCCTTTTCTCTACATTCAGATGCCTTAGTCTCCACAGGACATGGGGCTAAGTGCTGGGTCCTTACCTGTTGGTTTTCCTGACCAGGATGGCCCTAAAGATGTGCTCGAGGAACATCTTCTCTTGCCTGTTCGTGGGCTGCACAAAGGGGTGCAGGGCAGCCAGCGAGAAGCCTTGCTGGTACAGCTCCAGGAGCTGGGCAGGCAGGTCCCGAAGAGAGGCTAACCTCACGGCCGAAGACCTCGGCAGCTCCGCTAGAGTGGGGAGAAAAGAGGCTGATCAGAGGCCCGTCCTCCAAACCTTAAGTCCCTCTCCCTCTGCCCTGCTGAGGACCTTCTGGGTCACTTCTTCCCAGATAAGCCTTCCACAGACTTTATAAGCAGCTGTCTTCTTCCACCTCATCTGAAGACATCAATAAAAGAATGCTCTCTAAACTGCCGAGCCTCCTCTCCAGCCCATTTATTAATATGAGCAGGGTAGACAAGGTCTAAAAGTCAAATGGTGAGAACTTGTACGCAGTGGAAAGGCTACATCCAAGCCCTCTGCCTCACTTTTTTCCATAGAGGCAGAGGCTACGATTATTATTAGATATGCACTGACAATTGCTAATTCGTCCACGACAGGCCTGCCTATCTATCCCCTTCTGTATAAACACCAGAACAACCTGAGACACCCGCCATACACTGTTCTGTGCTGCTACCAAGTGATCCATAAGAAAAGCACCTTGTTAGGCTGGGCACCGGGTTGACAATTGGTTTGGTTTGGTTCCATGACATGAGGGCTCACTCTGCAGACCAGGTTGGCCTCAAACACTCAGTGATCCTCCTGCCTCAGCCTCCCAAGTGCATGGAGCACTTCTTGGTTTATTTCTTATAGATCTGCTTATGTGTTACATCATTGGTTATAAAAGCTTTTGTTTCCATATGGCTTTAATAAAAATATCATTCCTACATGATTTAACATGTATATACATATAATGCATTTAGAAAATATGTTTCTAAAACTGAGTTATAGTGCATGCTTATAATCCCTGCACTCTGGAAGCTGAGGCAGAGGGGTTGTGAATTCAAGGCCAGATGGGGTACATAGTGAGACCACATCCCAAAATAAACAAGCAAAAGACAGGAAGTCCTGAGTTACAAACTATAACGTGTTCAGATATTGTCAGATTTCTTTTATAAAGAAGTACGGGTGTGCTTCTCATTGGTAATATATAAAAGTTTCTTTCCCATGCCCTGGATAATGTCATAACAAGAAAGGGAAAAGGGAAAAATTCCCTGTGTGGTAGCAATCTATACTTCTTACTATGCCATTTGTAGCTTCTCTTACAAAACACTTCATATTTAAATTGTGTATATCCTTTTCTATGAGCTGTGGGTGCTCTGCCCAGTTTTTATTGGATTACTGATCAATTTTCCTACTGGACCATGGGAACTATTATATATTAGGTGACTTAGTCACCAACACAGGATGGGAATGTCTCTCATCAATTCATCATTTGCCTTTTGACTTTGCAAAAGTGGGTTTTCACAGTTTCTCATGTTGCTATGGCAGAAAGGCCTTGGAATATATAACAACTTTTCTGTTAATGCTTTATAATACATCATATTTTTGCATGTAAATCTTAAATATATTTCAGATTTATCTTGTGCAAAACATACACTATGAATTCAAGACCCCCAAAGTTACCTATTTTTTTCTCATTGATTTAAGAGGTGACTTTTGTCATTAATGACTATATTTGTTTGTTACTATAATAATTTAACTTATTTGTGTGCTGCACTATTTTTCATCACATTAGTTTCTTAAGAATGTTTTGGCTCTGTTTCCTGAATCTTTTCTGTCTCCCTGTTTATTTTCTAAACCTTGTTTAATTTCATTTTCAAAATCATTTTTAATCAGCTACCCAAATTCTCCTTAGCCCCCTAAAAAGTACTGATATTTTTATTGAATTGTATTCAAACTATAGCTTAACTGAGAGTGGATATTTTTCACCATACTATAGCTTCCTATCCACACACAGCTCAGCACCACCTTTACCTGAGTTGTATTTTTGGTCCCTCTGGATCATATTAAAGTTTTGTCACATGGATATTATATATTTATTAAGTTTATTCCTATTTATTTTATATTTTTGCTTCTATTAGAGTAATAGAGTCTGGTTTCACTTCCATAATGCCCCTGCTGTGGAAGCAGACAGGGTTATCACAGCTGATGGAGTGACTCTCACAAGAGGGTAAAGTGCCTTTAATCCCCTAGTGCACAGACACTCGGTCCAGGATCTCCATCACTTGTAGAACTCCTAGGACTGGACATACAGAAGGAGCAGATGAGCCACAACCACACAGTGGGGCTAAGATGGTCACCAAGTCATCCCAGTAGCAAGGAGCACAGAGCCACCCTCAATGGGGGGCAGCCTCTCACTGTAGAGGCATCTACATGAGTTCTGACATGGCTAACCTACAAGATACCATCTTTGACTTTCCAGATTCCTCCTTGGGACATCCTGGATGTCTTGGCTTCCTCCTCCCTCTGCATGGCACCTCCAGGGCATGGCACTTGAACAGCATGGGCCAACCAACAGCCCTTACACCTTGCATCCCTACTCCAGCAACCAACCTCCCTTGGCTTATTTTCCTGATTCCTAATCTACCATGACAAACTTGAGCAGCCCACAACGGCTGGGGGCGTCACCTCATACCCTACTCTTTAACAAGACCCCGGCTGGAGTAAACAATTCAGAGTGTGAGCAGGCAGCTTGGAAGATGAGACAAAGCCGAAAATACTGATGAAGTTCAGTCAACAAACGATGATATATAAAACAAACACTCTCATCTTGGAAAATACATATCAAGATACGCACAAACAAAGTGTGGGTGGCTTACAGCTATTTTAAAATCCACAAACAAGGCTGGGAGTGGGACCCACAGAAACCCAGCCAAGCCTATTGGACCTGGTGATGGAACTATATATGATAGCCCCCATGCCATGCTTTCTTCCTTTTTTATAAAGGATTGAACTTTTTTAAAATAAAATGAGAAATAGTGCAGAAAATTAACCATTAAAAAGTGGATTTATAAGCAAAGCTATTTCCAATAATGTCGTTCTAAAAGCAAGAACTTGGAGCCAAAGAGTTCTTCACTGAGGACTAGTTAATGTCTGACGTCCAAGTGATGAAGCCCATAAGGAGTCAAAGGTGAAGAAGTCTGTCACATACTCATGAGAATGTGTCCACAGTGCACTGCTATGTTAAAAAACAAAGATGCCCGTTACTGTGTGGTTACTCTTACATTAAAAACATAGATGGATGGATAGAGATGAATAATATTTCTTCAGATGTTAACAGTGGAGACAGATTATAATAAGAGCAGGGTAGTAGGGCTGAGGTATTTATGACACTTTCAGAACTACTGTGATCAGCACAGACCATTTCACGGAGGATTAATAAGGCATCTGCACTATCCTCTTTACACACAAATGAAATACTACTTTAAAAGTTTTAATGACTTTTTAAATTAATGTTTTATGTTACCTAGGGTTAGAACCCAGGGCCTTGTGCATGCTAGGCAATCACTTTTAGCTGAGTGCACTTTTTTAGCACTTTTAACAGCCCAGTCCTCTAATTTATTACTTTAAAAACAAGTGGTTAAAAATGAGTCTCAACAGTTACAGTGTAATACAAAAGGCTTATACTATAAATATGATTAAAGATCTTAATTTCATGTTTCTATTTGAACCTTAACCTACAGATACAAAAGCAGAATTCTTGGTTCTCGTGCCTGGAGAGATGGTTCATTGGTTAAGAGCCCATGTTGCTCTCACAGAGGACTGGAGTTCAATTCCCACAAGAGGCTGAAGCCCCAGAGGATCTGATGCCCTCTTATGGTTGTCATGGGTACCTGCACTCAAGGGCACATACGCACACACAATCCTACACACATACGCATAATCAAAAATAATAAAATAAATTTTGAAAAAGCCTAGTTTTTATAAAGCTACCAGTCCCCCAATGTTATTACTGGAAAAACTGGAAAAATATAGCTATTAAATATTATTAGAAAAATAAGGAATGGTTGATCTGTTCGGATGGACATAGAGATTACAGCTGATGGACTATTTCTACCCAGGCAATCAGAGTAATCTCCCTAGTATTCTGTTTTGTAACAATTGCCTGGTTTTATTGCTGGTTATATAACCTTGGATAAACAACAGAACTCCCTCCTCATCTCATGGGTCCTTTCCTATGAAATGAAGATCTTGGATAGGCATTTGGGAAAGGAATTTCTGACTCTAGTAAAGCGATTTTATTATCTCCAGCTGAAAACTAAGGGATATTTTCTAACTAAAAAGTAGCAACGGATAGAATAATAAATGTTTTCAAAGTGAATGGGAAGAGTTTGTCAAAGGCACAGCCAACCTGGGACTAAGGACTGACTCTATATGGTGGGCAGAGCGGGCAGAGGGGCAGGGCTCCGCCCACCGCTGCTCACCTGGCCACATCCTGCTTACAGCATGGTCCTGCAGAGAACTCTGAAGCTCTCACTGTCACCTAGGAGCACAGGAGACTCCCAGGAGACTCCCAGGGAATAGAGAGACCAGAGCAGAACACGGGAGGGAAAGTGAGGACGATCTCTGGATGACAAATCCCACACGTGTGAGGCTGCCACGTGTTAGCACTTTGGATTCCTGACCTCTGATCAGGACCCCAACTCTGGAACTGGACTCATAGGCCACTACATTGCAAGGTGGCGCTTCTTGGTACACTGTCTGTCACATGCTGAGGACAAGGGGCTGATAAGGCTGTGCCAACCACTGCTTCTCTCCAGCAAGAGGACATGCCACCTGCACCGGGAGGGCAGCACCCTGAGGAGGGTCACAGCCCCCTTCCTCTTTCTAATCCGTCTCACTCCTCAGTCACTCCTACAGTGATCAGACCTCAGGCCTCACCTAGACTGGACACCCATGCCTGCCACTGACGCCCCTCTCCTCTGGGCCGCCCCACGCATGGCAGAGCTGACTCTTGCTGGCTTCTCCCATCTGCAGGAGCAGAGCCTCAGCTACAGGATCTTAACATCCACTACAAAAATCCTGCACTGTGTGACCCAAGCTGGCCTCAAACTGCAGCCCAGGCTAATGGTGAATTCATGGTGATCCTCCTGTCTCAGTTTCTCAAGTGCTGGGTTGCAGAAGTGAGTCACCATTACATAGACGGTCTGGTACAGAACCCAAGGGGGCCTTGGGGTCCAGACAGTAAACAGAGGTCAGGAGAAGAGTGATGGAGTCAAAGCCTGGACCCAGGGGACTGTGCTCTGTCCTTCAGGCCTGAGTACTCCCGATGGGCATGTGGGCCCAATGGCACAAAAGTTTCAAAGTTAATTGGTTGGTTATCATACAAAGCCCTGTTTCCCCATGACATTTTCATATATGTGTATCACTATACTTGGTTCTTAATCACCCCCACACTGCCCTCCTTCATCCCCCCCCCTCCCTGATCCTCTTCCATTCCCCAAATATTTCCTTCTATCTGTCCCTCTTGTCCCCCTGCTCCCTTCCTTTGGACTCTTCCTCCTCCTCCTCTCATGGTCCCTTTTTATTTTCATGTAAAATTCACACACACACACACACACACACACACACACACACACACACACACACCTTCCAGATTCCACTTCTGAGAAAATATATAATATTTGTATGAGTCCTGGTGAGTTTTGCTTATTAATATAAAGATGCCTGAGTTCCAGTTGCATCTATTTCCCCCAGAACTTCTAATTATTTTGAGAAGTCAGAAATCATAATATTAACCATTGAATTTTCAACCCCTTATGTCTCAAACCAAGACCCGGTAGACTTCCGAGTGGGCTGGGGCATTTGACAGTGTGGAATATGGACCCCTCCTCTATCCTTGCCTCTGACCTCACCCTGCTGTCACTCAGCGTGGGCATCAGCCAGGACTCTGAGAGGCAAGGGTGCTGAGCAGGGAGCCCACCTGTCTAATCTTCCCGAGCCCCCACGGCTTTAAGGACATTGCTGTGGAACTGATGACATCTGTCTCCCGATTCCCCTCCCCCACACCACTCCTGCATCAGGAGGAAGAGAGTTTAGAACCTCATAATTATATCTGAATCCCTTTGGAAATCTGGTGTTTCCCTGACTGATTTACCAACAGTAGTCTTTTCTAACATCACGTCTCTGCCGAAAAGCACTTGGGGTTGCTCGATGGCCGGGAAATCTCTTAAAGTAAGCAATGTTTTCCTTATAAATAAATTTACCATTGTCCCAAGAGTTAAGAGAAAGATAAAGAATGAAAACATGTGGAATCCTAACCCACAAAGCCACATATTTCTCAACACTCCTGGGACATAGTTGGTTCTGGTTTTATTATGACTATGTTTCTGTTTAGCCAAACATTCTGCAGCACACTTCCCCCATGGAAATGAAGCTCTTCAGGCATTTTCAGAGGAACTTAAGCAATGCCTGGCTGTTCTGAACTTGATTCTGGATAACCGCTAATCTCCCCAACACAGAAGAGACATCTCAGCACACAGCCATGCTCGCTTCCCTCAGCTCCATCACGGAGCAGCAATAACGACACCTATTATTCTGTCCAGCAATCATTTGTGACTTTAACCTAATTATTCCAAGTCCGATTCTGCTTTTCTAATTATACTCGCTAATGGATCTGTCAATACCAAAGAGCCTGGTGTGAGGGAGACGCCACCTCCCTGGGCAAGTTCTCTCACAGGTGAAGCTGATAATCACACTGTTCACCCAAAGCTTTTTAAAATATATAAGTTCCTTTAAGACTGCTGTTTCTATAACATCAATCTGCCGAGCTTTGTAGTAGACCCAATTTAGTGAAACACTAAAATCAATCATTTCTCAATGTGAAGCTTTTCAATGTACACAGAAGGAATAGGAATTCGATTTTTTAACATTGTTTGCAGCCCTTGGCTGCAATAGGTGTCATTTTGAAATTTCTGGAGCAAGTTAAAACTTTCATTAGAGGGTTTTTAAAATTCAGACTTCCATCATCTTACCACTTAAAAATCCAAGCTTCTAAAAATGAAGAGAGGGAAGGCGGGAGGGAGGGAAGGCATTAGGGAGGGGGGAAGGAGGGAAGGCATGGCGCACTAGCCAAGCCTGAACTTCCCAAGCATGGTTTTCATCCTCACGTCCTCACAATACCTGGCCCATCAACACGAGAAAGGCTGGGGCCAGAGAAGCTTTTTCCGTTACAGACTAACCGTTACACGGAAAGTTTGAGAAGTTGGATCCATACCTCCGCCTGATATCTAATAAGGACTGAGAAAGTCATGGCTCAGAGTGATACGTGTGTGTCCAGTTCTACAAACCCCTACTGCTACATCCGGGCCCTAGTAGCATAGAGATGGTACAGAGGACTCGGAGTAAGTCAGGCCTCAGAGGCTGGGCTGGGCAAGGGACAACTAACTGCTTCTAAAATTCATTTCAAGGCTTCATTTCAAAGTGACAAAGATAACGTTAACGAAATACACACAGGCACACACATATACAACACACACACACACACACACACACACACACACACAACACATAACACTCCATTATTAAGGTTTTTGCCGGCTAGCATCAGGACTAGGAACATATTCTTAAATTTCATGTGCTTAAAAGAAATTTGGGAGTGGGGATTGAAAAAGTGGTAAGAGACTCACAAGTTACATCACTGAATTATTATGAGATATAGCAACTCCTCATCCATTCCCTCTCTCTCTCTCTCTCTCCTCATTCTCTATCTGTACAGCTCAAAACAGTAGCCATTAGCCCCGTACAGCTAAGATATAAAGATACACCCTGACTCCAGAGTGCTCACCCACCATATGCAGGATTCTAGGCTCAATCATCAGCAGAAAGAAAGGGGTGTGGGTGGAGAGGAGATGGGAGAGGGAGGGAAGAGAAAGAGAAAGAAATTTAATTCGGGCTGGTAAGACTCTCTGTGGACAAAGGTACCCACCGCCAAACCTGGCGAGCTGAGTTCAATTCCTGGGACCCACATGGTTGAAGAGGAGAACCAACTCCCACAAACTGTCCTCTGACCTGCACACATGGACCATAACAGGCCCGTGCCCACACACACAAAAAAACAAATTAAATACATTAATTAAAATATAATAAAAAGGAATAATACATTTTAAAGATACGTGATTCCAAAGACTTATTATGAAATTAGAAGACAAAACTTAAGTAAAAAACTTAAGTAAAAAATATTTATATAGATAACTAAAATGATAATATTTGAAGTATGTTACGATGAGATAAAATGTTAATTTATTTGATTGCTTTTATTTTTAAAAATGAAAACCTGAATTTGCACATGAGCTTGTGTGGTTCCCAGTGGGGTACTCATCATGACTCACCAGCCATTTACTTATAGCATGTGTCACAATACAAATTATTCATTGACTTTCCTACCCAGTAAATTCCACCACACCAGGAGCTGTGCCAGGCTAGTTCACCCACAAGCAGGGCAACCCACAGTGCTGAACAGGCTCACGGCCAGCTGTCATGACAGTAAGGTCACGGCACACACTTGCAGTCACTCTGGCATGAACTCTGGGCCCCAAGGAGATGAGCCATGAGGCTAAGAAGGAAAATCCATAACTGGTCTTGAGACACTATCAGCAATTCAGCTTGGGGGAAGCTTAGGAACTTTATAAAGTGTAGTAAAATATGCACTAACAGAGACTACCATTTTTAATGTTGGCATTGCAAGTCTTCATACTGTGTGAAGCCGCCACCACCATGCACCTCAGGAAACCTCTCCACCCCACCACCCTCACTGCTCCGCTCCCACACTGGACCCCCACGTGGAAATGAGACGGCAGCAAGAACAAACGCTGAGTCAGAACCGAGAAGCCGTTGGGAATTGGAATCCTTCACAGAGCATCATGGGAAAAGCAGAGGCTGGTATCACCACAAAGGCAGAGGAAGAGTGTAAAACTTCATAGAAATATCAGGGCTGCACACAGTAGCTGGGAATCTTCACACCACACAGCAGAACATGGAAACAGGAACGGTCCCAGGAAGAGGTGCCCAGGGGCTCAGTCCCCCCAGGAGCGCAGCACCAGGAGCGCAGTACGGTGAGGAACTGCCCATTGTGTCTAAAAGGTCTCCAGGGAATTTTTTACTTCTGAATATAAATATACACAATATAAACAACGGAAGTGAAATCTCACTGAGTACACAGCTAGTTTAAAGAGGTTTATGACAGAGTAAAATCCATTCTCTGTGGGATTACAACTCCTACCCGCAGATGAAGCCCGATTGTGAGCTACATTGGTAAATTCTGCCAATCCGTCACACACCTAGCCTATGAGAAAAGGGAATCTCAGCCGAGGAAGTGCCTGTGGTGATGTCTATGGGCATTTTCTCTGTTTATTGATGTGAGAGAGCCTGGCTCATTGTGGTCAGTGCCGTCTCTAGGCAGGCAGCCTGGACCGCAGCGTTCCATCGTCTCTGCTTCAGTTCCTGCCTCCAGGTCCCTGGCCTGAGCTTGTGCCCCGGCTTCCCTGGATGGTGGTCAGCAACTGTAAGCTGAAATAAAAAGCCTTTATTCCTCAAGTTAGTGTTGGCCATGACGTTTATCACAGTAACAAACGGCAGTTGTCCGGATGAGCTTTCCAGACATCCAGCAAACATCTACCCATCAGACCTCCTTCTCTTCCCTGTAAAGACACAGCTTACGTCCTGTGATGCATCTCCTCACATGTAAACAGCATGCTTCCATGTACATATCATTGAAGACACTGCCAAACTCAGTCAAGTGTGAACAGAACCAGAGTTCTCATGATCCAAAAAAAGGTAGCTTCAGCTTTACGTGAATGTTCACATACAGATTCACTCGGTGCACAGAAACAGCGGACCAAACATACCTGAGTACCTAACCAAAAAACTGCCATCAGCACACATAGACCATTTGTTTTTCACAGATGCAGAGGTGGCATCTCGGAAGTCTTAGCAGACTGCTCATTAGTCACTTCAGCCTTGCTGTTAAAAGGGGCCCTTAATGGTCTAGGTTCCTCCCTGATGCCTTGACCTCATCAAAAAAGAAGAAGCCGTGAGATGAGCTCAAGTAGAACGCTGTGGTGAGAAGAATGGTCCAGAGAGATGCTTTTCATCGTGATAAGACAAGAAACCTGGTGAAAATAATAATCTCTTTTTAAAAATTTTATTCTCTAACAAAAAGGGTTTTTTAAAAAAATGTTTTATGTATGTGAATGTATCTGTGTCTATGAGTATACGACATGTGTGTGGGTGTCCATGGAAGCCAGAAGAGGGCGTTGCATCCTCTGGAGTTGGTGTAGCCATTTCTGAATTTCCTGATACAGGGGCTGGGATGAATTGGGTCCTCTACAAGAGCAGCAGAGCAAGGACTCATGGCTGAGACACGTATAGCTGCAGAAAAACATTTCTATTCACACCCCAAATGCAACCTATCAACACTTGTCCCAGAAAGAGAAGGCTACATTGTCACCAGGCAGAGGCCGGGAGCCTGCTGGCCGGCTGGCAGCGCTTGCTCCTGGTGGGGAGTTCTGCCTTGGAGACTGCCTGTGACTGGGCGAGGCATCCTTCTGCTTAGGAGGGATCCTAAGGTCTTCCTCAGCATTGCCTGCCCTCTGCTCCTTCCCTACATCCTAGTGCTTACCAGCCATATGTGGCTTATGTGAACCATGAGATGCCAAAATCCCAAAATACAAACAGTAGTTCAGAGATTAGTACAAAAAAATATAAATTGTAAAATGTCTAATTTGATATCAGGACACATGAAATGACAAGTTTTAATGTGCTGGGTTAAATAAAACATATCATCAATTCGTATATTTTCCTTTTTTAAAGTTAGGGTCTAATGTAGCCCAGGCTAGCTTTGAATTTTCCCTGCAGCCAAGGCTAGCCTTGAATTTCTGAACCTCCTCCCTCTGAGTATAGAGTGCTGGAATTACGAGTGTGTGCTAGATGTGAACTGGCATTCACGGTTCATGGTCACAGAATAGGTCTCTTCTGGATCCTGTTTTGTTTTACATGGATGTATTTAATCGTGGCCCCCCCCCAAAAAAAAAAACCACTATTCCCTTTTTTGACTTTTTTTTTTATGGCAACAATTTAATTCCTTATTAAGCATCCTTTAGCTACAGCTTCAAGGAAGGTCACACTCATTTTTCCCAAAATAAACCCGTAACACCATGGAATGGGGGAAAGCTGCCAAAATCTTCACCGGATGGGCCAGAATCCAAAACTCCCAAGTGTATTCAGTCTTGGCTTCTCACTAGCTGTCCCATCCCAAAGTGGGGGAGAAAGGCGAAACTTCATGAGGGACTCTCACTGTTTTGCACCACGAACGCTGAAGTATCGGCTCTTCTAGAACTGCTTACAGAGCTCCCCTTTCCAGCCTGTCCTTATGTCCTTGAGACTCAGCCTCCTGGTGCAGACCCAGGGTCCCTAGTCCTTCTTTGCTGCCTTCCTCAGCCAAACCCCCAGGCCATCTCCATTCCTTTGTGACTCCCCACATACTGCTCCCCATCAGGGACCCAGGGAGGCTGCCTGTCCCTCCTTCCCCTCCTCCATTCTACACAGGAAGCGAGTAAAATGAACCCTAAGTCCAGCTATGGCTGCACACCTCAGCCGACCCTTCCAATCTATCTCCATTCCCTTGGGCCTCACCAGCTGTGATGGCTAATCTCGGATGTCACCTTGACCACATCTGGAATCAACTAAAACCCAAGTAGCTAGGCATGGCCGAGAGGGTTAAGTCTTGGCTGGATCAATTGAGCTGAGGTTGGAAGGCCCACCCTAACCCCATCAGGATCATTTGATGTCAGAAGACCCACCCTGAATCTAGGCCACACCTTCTGATAAAAGGACTTTTGTTTCTGCCTGTTTACCTGCATTCTCACTGGCAGGTTTATCTATCCTGCTTCTGAGGTATTTCTCTGTTGATATTAGAACGTACTTATTAGGGATTCCAATGCACACTGATGACCAGCTGAGACATCCAGCCCTGTGGACTGAACAACTGTTGAGTCCTTGGCCTTTCCACTGGGGGATAGCCATTGTTGGACTAGCTGGCCCACAGCCTGTAAGCCATTCTAACAAACACTGTTAGTATATAGAGATTCATTCTATCAGTTCTGCTCCTCTAGAGAACACTGACTAATCCACCGGCATTCATGGCCAGACAGAGGGTATCACTACTTCTTCCCCTGCCACCCTCACGGAGCTGGAATAAGTACTACTTAGACTTCCAGAGTCAGTCCCCTTCACCACAAGCTAGACTATCTTAAATCCTACCCAACTGCAACAATCTGGACAGCTGGGAGTATGGACTCAGAATTGCAATCAGAACTTCAATTTGGGACCAGTCAGAATCTGAATCCTAAAACCTAGAGTGGTTACAAGACTGAAGACCACAACTCTTTCTGCTCATCCACAACCTGTCAGGCTGACAACCACCAAAGAACCAACACCCACCCAGCAGAGATATTTACTCCAAGAAACACCACAAATGCCGAACTCCAATAACTAGTCCCATTGAAAACACAAACATGAAGAACCAACATGCCTTCTCCAGAAGCCAGCAACCACCACTGCAACACACCCCAGAAAGCCACTTAGCTGAAGCACAAGACAAGGACTTCAAAACAGCAATTATAAAATATGTTCAAGGGCCTTAAGGAGGATATGAATAAATGCCTTAATGAAGTCCTTGAAAATACAAACAGCTGAGTGAAATAATGCAAACATTTCAAGACTTCAAAGGAGAATTGAATGAAGAAATGGAGTCACTGAAGAAGAGCCATGCTGGAGTAAGACAGAGAATCTGAGGTCAAACAAAAAGCCAGGGGAAGCCTCACCAGCAGACTGACTTAGAAGAGAGACTCCAAGCTCTGAAGCAAGGTAGAAGAAATGGATAGCTCAGAAAAAAAAAATCTAAATAAAATCCAGGCACAAAACTTCCAGGAAACCTGGGGCACTATGACAAGACCGCACCTATTAACAACAGGTAAAGAAAGAGAAGAAGAAACCTAGGTCCAAGTCATAGAAAATATTTTAAACAAAATCTTAGAGGAAAATTTCTCCAATCTAAGGAAAAAGATGCCTAATTCCTATCAAGGTATAAGAGGCCTACAGTACAGACCCTCCAAAACATAATAATCAAAACACTAAATGGACAGAATAAAGAAAGGATACCAACAGCTGCAAGGGGAAAAGATGAAGTCACATACAAAGCAGACCCATTGGACTTCTCAACAGGGCCTGGAAGCCAGAAGGTCCTACACAGACGTTCTACAAACTCCAAAAGAACACATATTCTAGCTTAGACTACCATCGCCAGGAAAACTATCAGTCACAAAAGCAAAGGAGAAAGACAGACAGCTCGTGATAAAAGCAAAGTTAAGCAGTTTGTGTTCACCAATCCAGCTCTACAGAAGGTCCTGGAAGCAAACCTTCAGGCTGAAGATAAGGTTAACTGCACCCAGGAAGAAATCTTCCCAGACCAGGACATCAGAAGTAGTTGGCCAGCCCATAAAGAGCCCTGTGTGCTGTGGTCTTGCATGAGTAGTGATTGCATTTTGAATATGCTGGTGCGGATCTGACGACATGAGGAATGGAAATCTAGAAGTGTCTGGAGTGCCTGCTTCTTGTCTCTCGGACAAGAGTAACTCCTGTCTCACTAGGTGTTAAAAGAGTCAAGTGAGGTCCCGGCCACACAGGACCGGGCCTGAAGCCGAGGCTGCTCTCTATGTGGACGCCACGAAAGTCATCCGTGTCGCTGCTATTAATAGCCCTAGCAGCTTCACCAATTATCACGAGGTCAGACAGAGTCCTGTGTCCACGTGCTGTTCCCTCTGTCTAAAGTCAGCCCAGAGCTAATCAACATGTTCAGTTCACACACAGGTCTTCACTCCTCAGTTGAGGCCCTGGGCTGTCTGCTCTGAAACTCTTTTTTTTTTAAATGCTGGAGTAGGGCCAGTGAGATGGCTCAGCAGGTCCAGGAGCTTGCTGCCAAGACTGATGACCTGAGCCCAAGGCCACATGGTGGAAGGAGAAAACTCCTTCAAGTTGTCCTCTGGCCTCCACACAAGAACCATGACATGAATGTGCACACATACAAATGAATAAATAAATGTAATTAAAATGTTTTGAGTGCTAAAGTAACTTTCTGTCTAAGATGAGCCAAAAATGGGCCTAGATCTTCAGGACTGAATAATAAACTCTGAAAAGGCATGCTGAGGGGACAGCAGCTCCTTTGCCAGGGGCCAGACTGCTGTGGATATCGCTCTGTATAAATAAAATGCTGATTGGCCAGTAGCCAGGCAGGAAGTATAGGCGGGACAAGGAGAGAGGAGAATTCTGGGAAGTGGAAGGCTGAAGCACAGAGACACTGCCAGCCGCCGCCATGAGAAGATGTTAAGATACCGGTAAGCCATGAGCCATGTGGCAACTTAAAGATTAATAGAAATGGGTTAATTTAAGATATAAGAACAGCTAGCAAGAAGCCTGAGCCATTAGGCCAAACAGTTTAAGTAATATAAGTCTCTGTGTGTTTGCTTGGTTGGGTCTGAGCAGCTGTGGGACTGGAGGCTGAGAGAGATTTGTCCTGACTCTGGGCCAGGCAGGACCAGGAAAACTCTAGCTACACCAGACTCTGCTAACTTAGGGCTTCTGCAATACTTAAGACAGGGGCTTGCCGAGGAAGATGACCGGCCCCTCTACAAACAGAATCCAGGAGAGAGTGAGCTAGATCCAGAAAATGGTACTGTCCCCCCAGAGGAACCCAAGAAGTGGCAGTGAGAGGCCGGTGTATAAAGATGTTAAACCATGATGAAAATGCACTTAGGACCCTACAGACAGGAACAACGTAGGAGAGATGGGATGCCCAGGATGGGGGTATCAGGTGGCTGGCTCATCCACGTCTATATCTCAATCCACCCCATGTCTATCTCAATCCACCCCATGTCTATGGGTGGCAGCCCAGACCCTGGACATCCTCACGGCCTTCAATGGTAAAAGGAGCCATCAACCCAGATCCTGACTGTGGTAGGGCCACAGACCCAGACATGGCCTTAGGCAGCAGCTCAGCCAGGATGACACCATGGTCCTGGGTGGCAGTGCAGGACACTCAGATTGACATGATCCCAGCAGCTGGCATATCCCTCAGACCCCCCAACACAGCCACAGGTGGTGGCCTAGAACCTGGGCAACCTTGTGGCCTTTGGTGGCAACATGGGCCATGGATATCAACACAGACCCTGGGTACAGTAGGACCACAGCCCAGACATGGCTCTTGGCAGCAGCCCTGGCACAGACATGACCATGGCCCTGGGTGGCAAGCCTGTTCCTCAATGCTGTCACCTCTTCATATCTGCCTCTCTCCACAGGACATGAACCACTCTGTCTCTATCTCTCTCCCATACCCCTCTATATATAGCTCACCACAGTGGGGCCCGGTGGGCCTGTGGTTCCTTCTACACAGGGCAATAAAGAAATGGTTTATTCCGGAGTACACTTGGGGGATAGTCCAGCATGGTGGGAAGGCCCGGCAGGCAGAAGTGGAAGGTGAAGACGCTGTCACACCTACAGTCAGGGATGGGCAGAGACAATGCTGTGCCTGGCTTGGTTTCTGCTTTTCTTGTCATCAGAGACCCCAGCCACAGAATGAGCCACTTATGTTAAAGGGGGGTCTTCTAGTTCCTTACAATCAAAAGAAGCCATCACACCAAGCTGAGCTGTGTGTGTGTGTGTGTGTGTGTGTGTGTGTGTGTGTGTGTGTGCACGCATGCTAGGGGGGCAGGGGATGTCATGTAACTCAGGCTTGCCTCAGTCTCCTCATGTAGCTTAGGATGGCCTTGTGACCTTGACTTCTGCTTCAAACTCACAGAGATCCTCCTGCCTCTGCCTCGAAAGTTCTGGGATTGCCTACCTGTGCCATAGGACTAGCCTGGCCTCGAATTTTTGATCTTTGGCTATTTTTCTTCACATAGTTCCATAGGGACCCAGAAATGGTACATAACGAGGACTAAGGGGGGTCTAGCCCCTCAATAGTCCCCTCCCAGGGTCCAGGAAGAATCTACAACCAGCCGATAATTTAATTTTTGATATTAAATGAATCTATGTACACTATTACTCTTTAATCCATACACTTTATTATTCTGAGTAGTTCTATCTTTATATAGTTTATATTCTGCTCTCATGTCTAGTTCCTTTCTTGCCCGATTTCTCCCTACATTAATCTGCTGTCCCCTCTAAGACTGTCTTAAATCCTTCATCTTAGTTCTGCCCCATCTATGTGCGCGTGTGTGCACACACACTGTGGTGTGCCCCTACAGACATCTCACACACATAATAATAAACACAATTTTTTTGAGGATGGAAGCCCGAGGCTTCCACCCAGCCCAGCATCTGTGCTAGCATCTGATGGAGACGTCCAGTCATGGGAGGAGTCAGATCCTATTGGGATCAGCAAGCAACAGAGTGACAGCTGCCTGTGAATCTCTGAGTTCATTTAGTGGTATGTGTTGGTCAGAGTGTCTTCTTCTGTGGAGTTTTTTTAAGTCTTACTTGGAGAAATGGTGTTGGGAGCAAGCAGGTACCAAGGACTTCCATGGCAAGTGAACTCAATCTAGTCCCCTCTACTTTTGCAAATATGTGTGAAACTCTTCACCCTAGGTACCCAGAGTTCTCAAACCCACTGGGAAGGGACTCCACAAACACAATGGGGACAGGAAAACAAAGACCCCAGGATGACAAGTGTACAAATTAACCCTGGAAGTAGGAAAGGAAGGGATATGAACAGACAGGAAACAATGGAGCTGGCCGTAAGCAGAGATTAGGAATATTGTGAACACGCTCCCCAAAAGTCACTGTAGCAGAGAACATGAAATCCCGTCACTTACGGCTCTCAAAGCCCAGGAGGGTAGCACTGGGAAGGTCCAGTGCCTGCCACATGCAAACAACACAGGCACTAAAATTCAAAACTCACAGAGGACCCTTCTCCTCTAAAATCACCGCTCCAGCTCTCCAATAATCAACTAAGAGAGTTAAATGATCTCACCCTGGAGTAATGAATGCCCACAGCAAGAACACCCTAGTTCAACAGAATTAGGCAGCAGCCATCCTATCAATGATGAAACAATTTGTGAGACTGTGTTGCCAAGAAGGAGCACTATGGCCTGGGCTCCCCATCCCTCCGGGAAACAAGATTCTAATCAATCAGCCAGCACCCCCACCCCCTCCACCGTCTCTGCATTATCTGCCCTCTTCACAAAGGTTCCTGGGAAGCCACTTACCACTCTGTGATCACAGACGGGAAATGGAAAATCAAGTCCTCTGTGGAATGTGGCAGAAACTCCACATTGTGATTCAAGACAGTCTGATTAAGGACACTTAATCTACACACAGCTAATTCCTAAGACTGAGAAGCAGAGTGGATGTGAGGCAAGGAGTGTGCTTCGTTCTAATCACACCGAAATGGATCCCGGCACTCATTCTCAGGCAGCCTCATTAACAATTACAGGGACATTACAGGGACGCGGCTGCTCTTTTCAAATGGATACTCTTTGGCTACACTCTCCCTGAACACAGGGTTTGGGAACATCATATAAGATGCCCCAAAAGGGAATGGTCTGCCTTCTGGATTAGTCACTTGTCTCTCTGCTGTGACAAAATATCCGACCAAAGCAACTTCAGAGAGGAAGGTTCCCATCAGCACGCAGTTCAAGCAGACAGTCCGTAGCGGCAGGGAAGCCGCAGAGGCAGGAGCAGAGGCAGCCCTGTGTCCACTGTCAGGAAGCAGAGAGCATGGGCCATGGTGCATGCAGCACTTGGGAGGTGGAGGCAGGAGGATTAGAAGTTCAAAGTTATCCTCAGCCAATAGGGAGTTGTGGAACAGCCTGCAATGTAAGACAACTTACCCCAAAACAAAAACAAAAAACAGAAAACAAAGGTTTGGCAATTCCCCAAGAGTTTGTTTGTGTGAGTTAGAACTTCTGGTATTTATATTAGAAAAACCTAAACCTTTTTCAAATAAGAATATTCAAGCAGGAATTAATTAGTGGCAAAGCAGTCATACGTCATGAATCCTCTGGAAAAGCCCAGAGCAACAGTATAAGGGGAACAAAGATTTTAGTATCATCTTGAAAACAGTTTGGACCTTGGGTGCTTCTAACTGTCCCCCATACCACACCAAAAACCCCAGGTCTAAAGATGTGGCTGGTGGCCACAGAGGTGAGTGTGTGTGTGTGTGTGTGTGTGTGTGTGTGTGTGTGTGCGTGCGCGCGCTCAAGCATGTGCTTGGTGTGTGTTGTTACTTGGTTGGTCTGGTTCTTGTTGAATGTTTTGTTTTATAGCTCAGGTTGTCCTCACATCCACAATCCTGCCTCAGCTGCCAAAATGCTGGCATTACAGCCGCTACACCTGGCCCCAAGGACCGTTTCTGTTCTAACAATCACTGTGGGAACTGGAGAGAGAACCCGGTGGTCAGGAGCACTTGCTGCTCTTGCAGAGGACCCCGTCCCTGATTCCTGACTTCTCATAGTGCTCACAACCATCCATGACTCCAGTTCCATGGGAGCCTTCACTGGGACCAGGCACTTGTGTGGTGCACATGCATGTGTGTAGACAAACACTAACACACATAACATAAAAACAGATAAATCTAAAAGACCTCTGTATGCAGTACTTGTTGATAAAAAAATTGAAAATGGCAGGTGCCGGCTCTGCAAGAAACTTCAACAAGTGTATGTGAAGCTTCCTAGGAGCTGACAGAAAACTGGCTCTGACCTTTTATGGCTCACCACACTTGTTTTACAGCCTCAGCAAGTGCCCAGAGTAGACACAGACTCCAAGGACAGATGTGTTCCTTTCCACACGGGCTGCAGCTTAGCTCAGGGGCTCAGGCCCCGGGTGAACACTTGCTCACGGGCCTTGGGTAGGCTGCCTAGTCTCTCATAGCATTGCTTCCCCCAAGTTCGTCAGAAGAGAACAACAGTCCTTTCCCGGGAGCACCCCATAAGCCTCAGAACAGATGCCTAGGAACGCCGAGTCCCCAGAAGGGCAGTTATTGTACTCTGTCCATACTGTGTGATGTAGCCACAAAGTCTCAACATAGTTTTATGCCCAAACTTCAAAATAATCACTGTCATTGTACTTAGGAAACCACTTACTTCATTTGGTGAACTTTGTGTTATTTGTCTTTAAATTTTATCTGCTTATTTTTTTTCATGTATATACGCATGCATGCCTGTTTGCGTGTTCACATGTCGGGGTACCAGGCATCTTCCTTCATCATTCTCCACTGTATTTACTGAAGCAGGGGCTCTTGCTGAACCCAGAGCTCAGCAATTCAGCTATTCTATCTATCTAGTTTGCCCCGGAGATGCCCTGCCTGTCTCCTGTGTGGTGGGACAACAAGGCTAGTCTTTAAACCTGGCCAGCCCTCATGTGGGTTTTAGAGATCGGAACGGCAGTCCACACATGGTTGTGAAGCAAACACTTTATCCAGGGAGCCATTTCCCCAGCCCCTAGTTCAGTGAACCTGAACATATCCCTGCATCAATTAATGAAAAATATACATTCTGAGGAATGTGTCAAGTGACCCTGCCTTGTGTGGACATCAGAGTGAGCCTATACAGAGCAAGATAGGTACCACATCACTCAGGAAAGTCAGCTCACAAGACTATCCTCTATCCTGTACACTGTTGACAAAATCATGAATGTGCAGCACACAGAAATAACAGAACTTAGTTCTGGTTCAACCCTTACTGACTATGGCACACGTCATCTGAGGAAAAGAAGACCGCAATCAGTCTCACACGAGGGGAGGGCGAGCTGGATGGGTAATCTTACTGTCGGCCTGACCGGACTCTGGATTGCCATAAAAATATACCTATGTTTATGAAGGCATTTCTAGAAAGGTTTCCTGAAGATGGAAAACGCAGCCTGAATGTGGGCAGTATCATCCCATGGGCTGGAGTCCCAGGCTGAATCAAAACGAGAAAGCAAGCAGAGCGCTAGCATCCATCTTTCTGTGGTCTGACAAAGGATTCGAGGCTGCCAGCCGCCTCACACACCTGCTACCATGACTCCCCTGCCTTAACGGACCATATCTTCAAACTGAGCCAAGTAAACCCTCCTTCCTCAAGCTGCTCCTGCCAAGTGCTCTAGTCCACCAACAAGAATAGTGACCAATGTAACGAGCCTACAAATAATTCTTACCCAGAAAAATATTCGCTGCCAGTAAGACTCAGTTCAATAAGTGAGGCCATGGTCCAAGTGTGGGCCCCAATATTCACACGCTGGACACTCAACCCTACACATGACAGTGTTGGGAGCCCGAGTCTTTTTAGAAGTGATTAAATTACGAGGATTCAGCTTTCATGAGTGAGTCAATGCCATCACGAAAGGGGCTTGATGGTAGGGTGTTTACCTTTCTGCCTTCTGCCATGTGAGGATGCAGTGTTTCTTCCCTGTGGAGATACAGCAATCGGACACCATCATGGAGTCGCAGACCAGACACAGGTGGTGATCAGACATCCAATCTCAGGTGCTTTGATCTTGGACTGTCCAGCCTCCAGACTCCATAAGACCAATCTGTGCTATTTACAAACTACCTCCTCTGATACTTTGCTATAGCATCACAAAGCAGAAAGACATTTATGGAGTACCTACTATGTGACAAGCTAGTGCCAGGTTAAAGGATGATAAAAAGAAAACAGAGACGGTAACTGGCCAAGAGTCACAGGGGCAGACGTGACCTAGACTGACCCAGCATGTGCCTGGCTGTTTAATACGGCTGAGGTATGCTCAGGATCCTGGGGCCTCAGGCAGTGTGGACCTTCCCATAGGCCCTAGCAGGCAGAAGGGGGAGTAATGTACTTGTTGTCATGTGGAAAGTGTTGTCCCTGATGCCAAAGCCACCCTTTCTTCCCCCTTCCACTAATTCTAGCCCCACAGAAGCCCATTTCTCTGCTTCCTGTGGCATTCTCATCATGGGCTCCTCACTGAGCTTTCCTCTCTCTGTAAGCCATACATGGTCCTTTCGACCACAATGACAAGCACTTCAACCAACAGACTCTACGCACATCATAGCAACCGCCTCTTATTTAGATGTCAAATTTCAGAAACTGTGATCTCAGACACACAGGACAAGAAGCCAAAAGAATTCTCAAAGCCCAAACACAGTCTATAAACTTCAGTCCCCTTCCGAGAGTCCCTCGGGCCATAGCTGTTCCTGTTCGGGACACATAATAAAATGAGTTGTTTTGTCTGCTTCTCCGGCAGATTAGAAGTATAATAATCAGAAGGGCGCTTTGAAAACACAATCCTTGGCTCCATAAGGTCCTTTAAAGTCACAAACCACAACTCCGGGGTTTTCTCAGTGATATTAATCTTAAGAGAACCAGAGAGGATTAAGTTATATACAGAAAGTATTTCCAACATCATAACTCCTACATGAAGAGTCCTTTCTTCAAAACCACATTTATTATCATGTATTTATTTGTGTGTGTGTGTGTGTGTGTGTGTGTGTGTGTGTGTGTGTGTGTTGGGGGGGGCAAGGACATGTGCAGAGGTCAAAGGACAAGTTCTGTGAGTTTGTTCTCTCTCTTCACCACATAGGTCCTGGGGACTGAACTCTGGCCGTGCCCGTTACAATACCACTGGCTTTACTATGTGTTGATATGCTGGAGAAAATAGGCCCTCAAGAGTTACATGCCTTGGGTTTGAATGAGGGTTAATAGTTTGGTTTCTATAACTTTTGGCTATCTGAAGGCTACAGACTAAAAAGAGAAACAAGAGAAAAAAAAATTCCCTTAAACAAATGAAGTCAAGAGGCTCTTGAGAACACCCCTTTTCCAAGTGACTGACTTAGTTCCACATTTTGTGTGGACATGCTTTGTTCTGGGTTCTGATGAGTTTCGGGTGGATCTGAGAGTGACGTGTAAGCATGATGTAAGATCAGATCAGTTAGACAGAACAAGATACCACAGAAGGAGTCAATTCTGTGGATAATCCAGGCCTGTGAAATGCCCACACTTCTCCTCCCTTTTCTAGGGTGCTTTTATTTATGGTGTTGTCCTGGTGTTTGTACACTTATGGGGGCTGGCAGAATGAGCTGCCAGTGGGGAGGCTTGTCTATTAACTGAATTTGGCTTTCATTTGAAGAACAAATTCCTCTTTCCCTTCTTCCTTCCTTCCCCTGAGGCACAAGAGACTCATAAATAAAGCCAGAGCCTGGAGAGGAGACAGAGAAAAGTGCAAGTAGACGGGTCATCTCAGTTTCCCATGCCTAGTTTATCTGAGCATCCTTCATTCTCCCTGGACCACATGTGGACAAGGGAGGGAAGTGGGGATGGGAGTAATCAGATGAGTAATGTCAATCATCTCTCCCATGGTCCACGACCAAAGCCGTGCAGTGAAGCCAGGGCCTGGGTTGGGAGGATATTTTCTTAACCTGAATTATCTTCTCAATTTTCTCCCTTTTTGGCTAGGGGAGAAATATGGAAGAGGCCTATTACACAGATAACTAATGTGAGCAGGCATCTCTTGAGCCTCATTTTCCAAGCTGAAATTCAGGGTTTAAGGTCTAAAACCCATGGAGGGCATTTCAGAGCCAGGCGGTTCCAGAAAATCTGAGACCTGTGGCTGGCTGCCGCGGCTCCCCACCACTCCCCTGGCCCTTGCTCTAGCCAGACAACAAGGCAAGCCTGGACCCAGGAAGTGCGAGGCCACAGGCCCTGGGACATCAGTGCTGCAGGGACAAGGCCACCAGGAGGGAGCACCCAGTCCTTTTGCATTTAAAATAAGCACCTACACGAATTCCCATGTCAGTATGCATTTCCCTCTACAAACCCAAGCGGGGCACCCAGAGTCTGAGTGATAACCTATCATGCGGTCTCACTATTGCCCAACAGCCAAGCCCCAGACACAGGAGAGGCTTGAAGAGAGGACAGCGCCCTCCCAGACAATTATACAATGATACAATATGGCCGTGTTTACATTATCAAAGGGAGGCAGACCAAATTACCTAGCTACTTCAAGTTAATAACCCCATTTATGTCAATTACCTGGCAGGCAGGGTCTAAACAACCTGAGTAATTACCTCAACTCTCTCAGACAGTAGGACTTTGGCCTGCATGTCCAGCTGTAATTTTTCCTTCCACAACCCTTCCACTCTCATCAAATATCAAGACACACAACAGCAGGGGGACATCAGTCTATCAGCAGTAGAACCAAATCCTCTCCGTTGCCGGGCAGACTAAGGTGCAGCAGACTCTCAATTAACCAGGTTTAAAGTCAGGGCTTCTGTTCTGTTTGGTTTGTTTGTTTCTAACGAAATCTTGTGAGATGCATTTACACACTACAAAGTACTGACCAGAGCCCAAGCAGAGTCCTGTCCACAGGGACTAGGGAGATGACTTCCAGGTAAAGTGCTCACTGTGGAAGCATCTGGACCGGAGCTGTAATTCCCCAACACCCACACTTGCAGCACCCTGGACCACCAGCCCAGGGCTGACACCACCCACAGTGGGCTGGGCCCTCCCACATCAATCATTAATCAAGAAAATGTACCACAGACTTACGTACAGGCCTATCTGGTAAGAGGAAGTTTCCTTAATTGAAGGTCCACTTACATCTCTAGCTTGTGTCAAATTGACAGAAAAAAAAATCTAGACAAACAAAAATACTAGTCAATTCTCAAAACATGAATGTCCATGTCCTGATCCCCAGAACCTGTGATAGATACCTTATAGATAGATACCTTATAGATACAAAAATGTAGATAAACGAAGGACCTTAGGAAGGAGAAAATGCCCCCTCAGCAACATCACACTCATCTCCATAACAGGCTGAAGCAGTTAAGGGACAGACACACAGGACAGACAGCCCAGGCCCAGGGCCAATGCTGGAAGAAGCAGAGTAGATTCATCTTCTTGAGGCCACAGAAGGAGCGGCTTCCTGCAGAACCTTGATTTCAGACTTCTGGCCTCCAGAGCCATGAGACAACACGGTCGTAGCTTATTCTGTCATTATTTGTTTTGTCCTTTGAAAGCGTCTCATGTAGCCCGAGATGACCTCCAAGATGACTTCTGGTTCTGAATGTGGCTGGGGAAGACTGTGAACTTCTCCCCTTCCCAAGTACTGCATTACGGTCATGCTCTATCCCACCTGATTTAAGCAGTGCTGGGGACTGAACCCAGGACCTCCTGCACAATAGACAAGTACTCCACCAACTGAGCTACACCCTCAGCCATGTCTATCAGCCTCAGAGCTTCCTTAAGCCTGAAACTCTGTCTTGATGACGTCAGCAAGAGCAAAGCTTAGACTCCAAGGGAAGGTGTCTGGAAACAGCGACACCTAAGGCTAATGCTACAACCTCAACTGGAAAAACTCAAGAGGCGGACAAGGAGGTGACAAGGAGCAGACTCTGCTTAGAGGAAAGCTCCCGAGAGACGGTCGTCAGAGCTTGAGGCGGGAGGCTCCTCCTGAAACGACTTTTGACCACCAGCTACAGAGACCTACAGTCTCTGTTTTCAGAGAACACTGTCTATCCGGCACTTCTTGGTTTCTCTTGTGCTTTGATAGTAGCTTGTATAACTTCTGGAGTCTGTGGGTCAATACTCACGTAAGTTTTGGGAAATTCCTAGCCATCTTCCTTCCAATTCCACCTCAGGTCCCCACCTCTTCCCTGATAGCCACTGATGTGTGATCAAAGCATCAATCGGGTCCGTTTCTGGTATTCTCTTCTATGTGCCATTTGCCCCTCAGAACTTCAGCTTGAAAGTTCACCACCTACGGAATTCTTAACTTCAGACTCTTCTTCTTAGTAACAGAATGCTCACTGGAACGCCCTGCTGAAATTTCTCATCTTTGCATCTGTTTTCTCTACTTCTAAGTTTTATTCTTTTTGTTTGTTTCTTTGTTTTTTGTTTTCTTTCGAGACAGGGTTTCTCTGTGTAGTTTTGGTGCCTGTCCTGGAACAAACTCTGTAGCCCAGGCTGGCCTGGAACTCACAGAGATCCGTCTGCCTCTGCCTCCAGAGTGCTGGGATTAAAGGCGTGCACCATCGCCTCCTGGACTAAGTTTTAGTCTTAAACATATTGATTATAGCTATTTTAGGCGTTCCCTCCCTTTTTTCTTTTATTTCTCTCTTTATGTATTTATTTACTGCTAGATCCAATTCTTGATAGCCGGATTACCTATGAGTCTGTTTATATTTTGGCTTTTGTCATTGTAGGGGGGCTTTCTGACATGCTAGTCATTTTTGATGGAATCACTGACATATATAAAGAACTAGAGAGATTTCTGATCATGTTACTTCCTCAGAAATGGCTTTCCCTCTCTTCTTCCAGGCAGACAGAGCTGGGGTTACCCAGGCCCACTGGGTCCTGTTTCAAGACAGATTCCTGGCATACCTACAGCTAGGACTTGTCCCTGTCCTGTGGGACTTTGAGCCTTCTGGTGTGTGCACCAAGCTCTAGCCACTCCCTGCCTGCCTCCTGGGAAGACCATAAATTCAAATCCTTATTATTCCAGCAAATTAGACCCCTGAAAAGCCTACTCCATTTTCTAGGCTTCCCCTAAAACTCGGAATCTCCTGTCCCGTGCAGCTGCAGATGTTAGTAGTGCCTTGTGTATTTGTATCTCTTAGTATGCCTCTAATACACTCCTGTGAGACCAACCAAAGCTGATTGTTCTGGCCAAGGCTGGCCAAGGTGCCCAGGCTTCTGCTAACACTGGAATTAAAAGGTCTTGAGATGAAATAGCTGGGACCACCAACTCACCTCTCTCCAGTTCCCCCTGCTCAGAGTCTCAGTCTTCCTCCAACTCACCTCTCTCCAGTTCCCCCTGCTCAGACTCTCAGTCTTCCTCCAACTCATTCCTTCCCCTAGAGTCCAAGCTCCCAAGCCTCATTCCTTCGGCATTTCTCAGATGCTTTTGAATTCTGTGTATGTATGTTTTGTACTTTCTTGATGTTTGAGAATCATTAGTTTGCTTCAAACTGTGGAATCCTAACCCCAAAACATAAATCTCTTCCTTATATTTTTAAAGCACTTTCATTATAATATTTAATTTCCACTTTTAAACTTATAGGAAAAGCAAGACAGCAGTATTTTTCACTCTGATAATTTAGATCAGGGATGGGCAAACTACAGTGAGTCCAGCCCACTGTTGTTGTTTATAAATAAAGTTTTATTAGAACACAGCAGATCTGTTCATTTATATATTAACCACGGCTACACTGGCACTAGGAAAGCTTTTATACAGTAGTTGTTACAGAGACCATAGTGCCCACAAAGCCCACAGTTTTCATTTTGTTTCTCTCTACAGGAAAAAAAAAAGCAAAGCCAACCATCTCATTCTCACACAAACTACAGCTGGGGCATATTCAGTGAGCTGTACAATAACTTTGGGAGGATGGCAGCATCCAAGAGCCCCTGATTCTTAGCTAGCTCCCACTTTTAATTTTCTTATCACAATGATTTATTATAATCATTTTTTAAGATTAACACAGCAGCGAGGGGGGGGGTGAACTGAAGCAGACAGTCTTGGTAGGGGAAGAGGAAGCAGGTCAGGCCAGAGCTAAAGGCCTTTCATTGTGTGTTTGGGGATTTTTTTTTCCTTTTTCAGGGGGTGGGAGGGTTGGAGGGAATTTTGACATTCACCTTGGATATCTGCTAAAACAGTAACTGAAAACTATTCAAGGCTGCACTCCAGGCTAAGAAAGTCCTAATATTTCACAGGGGGTTTTTGTTGCTGTTGCTCAAAATCTGAGCGTGTAAGGAAAAACAATGAAAAGCATCCTAAGAACGTGTTTAATTTTCATCCATCTGACTGCCAAAAGCCTTCATTAAGACGATTCTCCGAGATGCAGGGAAAACAGCCACAAAAGGACAATCGTAACCCAGAGAGCTGCACATGCACACATGCACACATGCACATCCTCTGTCCTGATTAGTTAAACAAAACATTTTCTTAAATCTGATACAGTTCCAAAGTTAATAAGGACTTCAAAGAATGGCCAGTTGTTCCATCTTCCTTCTTCCCTCCTCGGCCCGAGACACGGACGTGATGATTTGCTTCTTTCAGTAAGACTGTTCCATCTGAGGAGTGCTGCAGCGCAGGGTCGGTCAGCGTAACATGGCAGATGCTACTCCACACACTTAAGCACAGACACACACACACACACACACACACACACACACACACACACACACAGAGGCAAAGAGAAACAGAGACAGACAGACAGACACCGACTTTCCCAGGGCAGCCTGTCTCCGCGGTCTTACACAGAAGCACAGGTCAGATCTACACCCTGCCTGCTATGGAGTGCCATCTTGCTTGGAGGCCAAGGAAGGTTACAAAGACCAAGTTATAGAGCGGAGGAGTTGTGACCTAATGAAGGAAGCAAACTCCCCTAGGAGCAGGTCAAGACAAGGCTCCCAAGGCCTCCAGGACAAGAGCCCGCGGTTGTTTCTCTGAGGACAGAAAGACAACGGGACAGTCTAGCTCACAGTTCTGTGGAACAGCCATTCAACGGCCCTCACCCTCTGCATCCTTCAGTGGCTCCCTGGCACCCAGTCCTGGAATCCAGGCCCCCAACACAACACACACAGCGTTCCACATCTTGCTCCTCTGCTCACACTCTGCTCAGCCGCTCTCCACCCTGGATGGCCTGGCCCGGGATGACGGACACTTTCAAAGGCAACATTCAAAGTCCAACTTGCAACAGAACAAGGCTGCACCTGACTACATGCGTACTTCAGAATTTTACACTGAGCGACAGGACTGGCTGCTCTTCCAGAGATTCCCAGCACCTACCAGGGCCTTACAACTGTCTGCAGCTCCACTCTGGGGGGTGTCCTCTTCTAGTGCCTCCAAAACACGGACATACATTAACTAACTAACTAACTAACTAACTAACCAAACAAACAAACATTATTGCTTTTCTAAAACCTTTTATTAAGGGGCCGGGCAGGTGGCTGAGCGGGTGGAGTGTGTGAGCGTAAGGACCAGAGTTCAGATCCTGGTACCCACATAAAGAGCTGGGAGCAGCAGCATCTGTGCGTGACTTAACCGCCGGGAGGCGGTGAGGCAAACCCTCCAGGGGCTCAGTGAGTAGCCAGTCTAGCCAATCAGTGAGTTTCAGGTTTCATGAGAGATTTATCTAAAAAATTAAGGTGGAGAGAATCATAGGAAGACACCCCAAATCAACCTTTGGCCTGCACACACATGCACATTCACGCAGGCACACGCACACTCACACACACAGATATTGGAAATCAAATTTTAAAACACTAAAGTTCCACCTTGCTAATTAACAGAGAAACGCTCCCCTGGGGAGGAAATGGTTCAGGGACACAGGGACTTCTGTGGCCCACTGAAAGGAAGAGTAATCTCTAGCATGCCCAATTTTACAGGGGATAGCTCAGAAACAGGCTTGTCCTCCTTCTTCCAATGGGTCTTTCTGGAACACAGTAACATCCATCAAAACTCTAGGAAGAGGTATTAAAACATATCTCTGTTTCTGTAGCAACAACTGGTATTGTTGGCATATTTATCTGCAAAATTAGTCAATAGCATCTGGATCTGTGTGCCCTCCATCTGGATCCTGTGTGCCCTCCATCTGGATCCTGTGTCCCCTCCATCTGGATCCTATGTGCCCTCCATCTGGATCTGTGTGCCCTCCATCTGGATCCTGTGTGCCCTCCATCTGGATCCTGTGTGCCCTCCATCTGGGATCCTGTGTGCCCTCCATCTGGATCCTGTGTGCCCTCCTTTCTGGGATCCTGTGGCCCCTCCCATCTGGATCCTGTGTGCCCTCCATCTGGATCCTATGTGCCCTCCATCTGGGATCCTGTGTCCCCTCCCATCTGGGATCCTGTGTCCCCTCCATCTGGGATCCTGTGTGCCCACCCATCTGGGATCCTGTGTGCCCTCCATCTGGATCCTGTGTCCCCTCCATCTGGATCCTATGGCCCCTCCCATCTGGGATCCTGTGGCCCCTCCCATCTGGGATCCTGTGTCCCCTCCATCTGGGATCCTGTGTGCCCACCCATCTGGGATCCTGTGTCCCCTCCCATCTGGGATCCTGTGGCCCCTCCCACCTGGGATCCTGTGGCCCCTCCCATCTGGGATCCTGTGTGCCCTCCATCTGGATCTGTGTGCCCTCCATCTGGGATCCTGTGTGCCCTCCATCTGGGATCCTGTGTCCCCTCCCACCTGGATCTGTGTCCCCTCCCATCTGGGATCCTGTGTCCCCTCCATCTGGGATCCTGTGTGCCCTCCCATCTGGATCCTGTGTCCCTTCTGTTGACTATGGGCTGCGACTTTTCTTGACCAATGGGATGTGGCCAAAGAGATGTTGCATTATTTCCAGGACCAGAAGCATGGCAGCATCTACTTTTACTGTTTGGGACCCGACTTAGGACAAATTATGAGACGTGAAGCAAGGGGAGAAGTCGTCCAGAGGAGCACTGGTCAGCACTCAGCACCAGCTGCATGTCCACTGAGCAATCCTAGAATCTCTCAGCCCACCTACCAGCTAAGGCAGCCCCATGAGTGGTCTGGACTGACACTTCACGGAGCAGAAGAACCACCCTGCTGAGCCCAGCCAACCATGGCAAGGCATTGTCTTAAGCCACCAGCTTCCAGTGGTTTGTGACATAGAGAGGGAACCCAAGCATGTGCCAAGTCCTTCCTAGATCATAAGTGACTGACAAAGCAAAGACACAGCGATCATGCTTCCAGGGAAGCGGGGTGGGGTTCAAGGACACAAAGAGTCACAGACTGAAGGGGTATGTCAAGAGGAGCCTGCACACATGGCCAGGCAGAGAAAGGGACCGACTGAAAGGTCAACTCTGACTTTTGATGACATGGAGAAGAACATTTCAAGAGGCATTTAGTAGAACAGTGTGTGGGGGATGAATAAACCAAGAAAAGGGGAAGAGACCTTGATGCAGAACGAGGTCAGTGGTACAACCCACTGAGGCTAACGGCTTGAGTTGGGTAGGTAAACTCCAAGAGGGAACAGAAAGGCCCTATGAAAAAAGAACCTAGTGGATGTGACAGCATTTGAAACAATGGTGATGCTTTTTCAGTCTGTAGAAACAGGGGGACAATAGGTCAGCAGCAGCTCTCCTACAGTTATGTAGTTCGCAGGCCCAGCCACCCAGAATGTCACTGTCCCCTCTGCCACTCAATATAAAGCCACACTCCTGTCGGCCCTGTCTGCATACACAGTATGGTGTCTGTCCCCTCTGACCTCAAGGCCACCACTGCTGCCCTTATCGACCTGATCCAGATGCCTGACTCCTTAATCCCCAAGGTGGGGAGCAACTCACACCCCAGGATGCACTTCTCTAGGGCAGCCCTAAGTCACAGCAGCACCCAGCACTAAGGGCATGGCCAAGAAATCCCCAAGATGAATCACTAAGAGACAGAGGACACAGGACAGGACGGCATAGAAGGAAAGATGTACAGGCGAGAGGCAGAAGCTTGGGGAACACCAAAGCCTCAGCTAGGTCGGAGGAAATGAAAACCACATTCAGATGAAGCCAGGAGGGAGGGAACCCCCAAGGGAAGGAGGGCCAGCTTGTCTCTCACCCTGCCCTGTGCATCTCAGCCACACTATGGCACATCACACTTGTAGGAAAGAGGCTGGGAAACATGGGCTGGCTCCCATGACCGTCCCTAAGCAGTCCTTTCCCTATTCATTATTGTCATCTTTTTTTCCATAAATCAAGTCTTCCCAACTCAAAAACTGCAGCATCCACAAAATGCTGACTCAAGTCACCAGCATCAATATGGAGAAAAGGGACTGTCGTGGGGTGATGTGTATTTATTTATCACAGTTGGTGACACCTCCCCACACTCTCCACGTTCCAGAAATCCTGTCAGCTTAATTTATGTGGCTCATAGCTCATTCCCTTCTAGGTGACAGGCTTTTTGTCTTCTTCATTTGGAAACTTATCTTTAGGATTGTCCAAATCCTCACTGTCGTTAATTTTTTATATGCCTCATTCCATCTTGAGTCCCTCACATGTGAGGGGGCTCCCTTAGTGGCTGGCTACATCCTCAGCATTGTCAGACATGTCTCCATCCTGTGACCCACAGAACAAGTGGCTGGAATTTTCTCTCCCAAGCCCCTGATACACTGGAGGATGTTTTTCCATGTTTTTCCTATCTTTAGAAAAGTCAGTAGAGTGAAGGGCATTTCCTCACACACAAGTCAGAATCGAGGTTTTTAAATAATAAAAATAGGAACACTTTATTTAGAGAAAAGTTAAGCTAAAATCAAATCACAGATTAAAAGTGCTGAGGAAACTGTGCCGGGCTGAAGCCAGCTGAACTGAGTCAATTATCACCAATCATAAAACACGACTTAGAAGAGGCCCTGCGCCCCAGGACAATGGTGCAATTAAATCTTTACAACTGCAACAAGATAGGCTACATAATTAGGTGAAGCCACAAGAGGGTCCGCACATTTCCCTTTCCTGTGGCTGACCCAGGAGGGCAGGCGTGCAGCCATTTCTGTGCTGGGAAAAGGCCTCCTGGGCCCCCAGCACTCGGCGTGCCTGAACCACATCCGGCACCAGGCCGCTGAGGTGGAGTTTCCTTTGGCAACAGGCCACCAACAATCCTTGAGTTCCTCATCAACCCTGGGCCCAAACAAGTACAAGAACACCAGTCCCTGCCCCACAGGTAACCACCGAACGCATGACCCTATCTAATGAAACAGATGCAGCTGTCTAAGGAGGCTGCAGAAGGCAGAGCTTCTAGAGAGTGCCAAGGGCTGTGTTATGCACCGATGCATCAGCAGTGTTCACATCTGGAACACTGTCTAAGCAGTGCATGTGAATTGTGTGGCCACTGTCTTAGGGACTTGGAGTGTTAAGTGGAAGATTATGAATCCATGGCTGAGCATAACAAATGCTAAGTCATAACAAATCTAAGTCAGCTGTTGTTGATGGTGATTTTTAAAATTTGCTTTATTTATGTATTTATTTATTTATTCTTTGTGTGTTTGCATGCACACGAAAGTGCATGTGTGTTTATGTCTGTGCATGTGTGTCTGTGTGTCTGTTTCTGCGAATGTGTCTCTCAGTGTGTGCTCATTTCTGTATGTCTGTTTCTCTCCCTGTGTGTGTATCTATATGAGTGTGTCTGTATGTATGTGTTTGTTTCTCTCTGTGTGTATAATACTGTACATGTATAAAGTCACGACAACCTGGGGGATACAGTTCTCTCTTTCTACCATGTGGATTTCGAGGGTCACACTTAGGTTGTTAGGCCTAGTGACTCCTTTACCTGTGTGGCCATCTTGCTCATTTTTTAAAAGACACTATTATTAATTATTTTCCGATACTGCCATTATTTTTAAAGACTGCACAATAGTATACATTACCATCAACAGCCAGTTAGACTTTCTGTTATTACTATCAATTTTTAAATTATTATTAGCATATTTCCTCTTTAGTATTAAGTTTATACTTGCAAGAATCACCATCAGTAGCCTGCTACAAAACTGTGGTAATTATCTAGCAGGACAAATTTAGGGCACTGGCATTAGGAATGAGAGGAAAAATCCCGTTCCCAGAGCCACTGCAGAGAGACGTATGTGGCCTTCAACAAGAGCCTCATGCAGGTGAGAACTGGAGGTGTGGTGTGGAACTGGAGGTGTGGCATGGAACTGGAGGTGTGGCATGGAACTGGAGGTGTGGCGTGGAACTGGAGATGTGGCATGGAATTGGAGGTGTGGCATGGAACTGGAGGTGTGGCAGGGAACTGGAGGTGTGGCATGAAACTGAAGATGTGGCGTGGAACTGGAGATGTGGCGTGGAACTGGAGGTGTGTCAGGGAACTGGAGGTGTGTCAGGGAACTGGAGGTGTGGCGTGGAACTGGAGATGTGATGTGGAACTAGGGGTGCCACAGCAGATAGAATGGGAAGGTGTGATTTTGGGGGAAACTAGAAAGACAGAAGATACTCAGGTCTAAGGCCCAGAAGGAGGTCCACGGCCCTGCAGATACTTGCCCACCATGAATATGAAGATTCTTCTATTTCCCCTTTTTAACTCACTAGATACAACCAAGGTCACGGGAAGAGAGCATAAAGGACCAAATATCCTGGGGACTTTCTGTTGACAGAGGTAGTCCCTCCTAGTTACCTCATTTTACCCTATGACACAGAGGGCCAGAAAGGTCAAATATCTCACTGGAAACCATGGTTTAGCAATAAGCACATGTTGGACCCTGACCTGGAATACTAATTCAAGGAAGAGAGGCCTGTGATGTCTTCCTAAGAATTTCCAGGAACAGGGACCTCAGGTGTATTGTTAGCAACCTTCGAGTGGCAAGGAAATTGCCCCTGGAAACGACTAATGGTAACCTGCAAGAGTGGGAAGCAGATGGGCAGCAACAGTGATGGACACGGGCAAGAACTAGGCTACAAAGCAGGAGCATGGGTCCTGCCATCACTAAGAGCTCAGAGGTGCTATCCTGGAACATCCACCCAAAAGCACGGTTACAGCAGGGGCCAGGAAGATAGTGAGGAAATGCTGGCCACACCAGCATGAGGACCTGACTCTGATTCCCTGGACCACTTTAAGAGAAGTCAGGCATGGTGTTGTGCACTTGCAATCCCAGTTCTGGCAAAGACAGTCAGGTTCACTGGCCAGCTAGCCTAGCCTAGTTGGCAAACTCCAGTCTGGTGAACCTTATCTCCAAAAGGTGGACAGCAACCATGGGACAGCACCAGAGGCTTCCCTTCTGCTCCACATTCGCGCGCGCGCGCACACACACACGTGCACACACACACACACACACATACACACACACACATACACACACACAGGCACACACACAGGCACACACATACACACGCACGCGCACACACACATACACACACAGGCACACACATACACACACGCGCACACACACACACACACGCACACATACACATACACACACACACATACACACACATACACATACACATACACACACGCACGCACGCGCGCACATACACACACATACACACACATACACACACGCGCGCGCACACACACACATACACACACATACACACACATACACATACACACACGCACACGCACACACACACATACACACACGCACACACGCACATACAAGCGCACATACACACACACATACACACACATATACACACACACACATACACATACACACACACGCACACACACACACACACACACACACACGGGTGATGATGGTATTTGTGCTTCTAGATCGTTCCTTAGTCAGATGACTAAGGAAGCTCCCCTCAGACCGACTCTCCTACAGATAGAAATGTAACTCTGCATGAAGGAAGATCAAAGAATTTCATGAGTGGCAAGGCAGAGGGGCAGAGGGCAGAGGGGCAGAGGGCAGAGGGCATGGGAGGGAAGTGAAAGCTGTACCAGGGGAGATTTGGTGACGGCTGTCTGCCTAAGATGGACCTCAGTCTGTGAACACAAAGCCAAGCAAAACTTCAGACAAACACACAGTTTCACTGGCTTCAGGAAGCAGAGGGGAAACAGCTCTGGTTGTTTCAGACGCTGAAACAGGGAATCTGAGAAAGGAGAGACCCAGAGAAGGGAAATCCCTGAATTCTGTGTAGAAACGCTGCTCAAAGTTCTGGCCAATCCCTAAACCACCACATGAGGCACTCCACATACACAGGGCACTCACTGTCCGAGCAGCCCGCCCAAGGCTGAGAGAACACACAGGCTGCTACCTCTCAAGAGCAGAGTTTGCAGCAGGGATCCAACGGCTTCGTGGCAAAAACAAAACCAGCACTCATGAGAATATAACAGAAGCTAGACTGTCCACAACATAATCACAACGTCTGCTGTACGATCCAAATGACTGCAGAAACCGTGGCTGTCTCTCAAGAAAAAGGACAGCTCAGGAGGATCCACCCCAAGTCACCCTTGAAGATAATTTTCGAACACTGATTTTAAAGCGGTTGTAACTACTCCCGTTACCATTCCTGATTCGTTTTTCTGTCAGAGTGACACAAGCTAAAGCCATTCAGAAAGAAGGAGCTTCACCTGAGGAACTGCCTCCCTCAGACTGGCCTATAGGCGAGCCTCGGAGGCATTTTCTTGATTAATGTTTTATGTGTGCGGGCCCAGCCGAGGGTGGACAGTTGCCACCCCGGGCAGGTTTCCTGGGTTGTATAAGAAAGCAGACCGAACAGGCCAGGAAGCAGCGATCCACCATGGCCTCCAGGTTTCTGCCCTGAATTCTCAGGGTTGCAGTGTGACCTGAGAGTGGTAGGGGTACTAAGCCCTTTCCTCCTCAGATTTATTTTGGTCTTGGTATTTCACAGGAGTTTGTACCGGGGGTGTGAGGTTTGCTGGACTGGACCAATCATGTTACTGGGGGATGAATGACTGGGGAAGCCTTTGGAACTCTGGTCTGAAAATGCTCAGAGCTTAATGCGGCACTGTTACGAAAGCATGGAGGATGGGAGTGTAGAGGGACATGCAGACAGTGGAGGCCTGTGAACTTCAGAGGAGAGAGGGGCTCTATCAGGGTCCTGCACGTAATATTTCCAATTAAAAAATCTGTGGTTGCTAATCATCTGGGGCTGAAGAACGAGCTATGGTTAGTAAAGACCAGCATCACTGAGGTGAAATCTTCTGGAAAGCATTTCCTTAGTCAGCACACAGCAGCTGTCGTCCAGAGCTGGGCCAAGTCTGCATCTCCAGCTGGGAGCCAAACTGTGTCGTGTGTAAGACACTCCCACGTGATACTGGTTTTGAAAGCATGAAGGGATGGATCCTAGGGAGCAGCTGAGTCTTGGCACTATGTGGAGAGAGGCCACTGATAAAAGTGCAGACTCAACTGCACTGGAAACCCCAAGATTTAAGGGGTCATGGAGAGGAACTGAGGCTTGGTACCATGAGGGAAGGTCAGAGTTCCTAAGGAGCCGCCAGGAAGCCATTGGTGAAGGTGTAGCCTCAGTTGCAGTGGAGACCTGAGGAGATGCAAGGGCCGTAGAACATCCCCAAGGCCAGCAGCAGACACAGAGTGGAGCCGGCTGAGACTCCAAGACAAGCTAGGTGTGCTATGGACAGCAGAGCTGGAAAGGTGAAGCTGCCCAGGCCCTTCGGAGCCCTGAAGGTCCTGAGTGAAGTCCAACATTGGGAATTGAGGGATTTTACTTACACAGCTGGGTGATGGGTTTGCTTTGATCTAATGGCAACTATGTTCTGGTTCTTCCCTTTTGGAATGAGAAGTAAGTAACTTGATTTTATTTTACAGATCACAGTTGGGAGACTTTAGACTTTTAAAGAGATGTTGGATATGTAAAAGAGAATTTGAACTTTTAAAGTGTGAATATTTTAAAGACTGTGGGACTTATAAAGTCGTAGTATTTTTATATTAGGATATTAATATGAGATCTTGGAAATCAATAAAAAGGAAAGGTTGTGGTTTAATAGTGATATATTTGTACATCACACTGGAAAGGGCTTAATTATGCATGTTTTGTCAACTTGACACAAGCTGGAGTCATTTGGGAAGAGGGAACCTCAGTTCAGGAACTGTCTCTGGAAGTCTGGCCTGCAGGCAAGTCTGTGGAGCATTTTCTTGGTTAAATAGGAGTGTGGGAATGCCCAGCCCACCATGGGTGGTGCCACCCTTGGGCAGGTGGTCCTAGGGTATATAAGAAAGCAAACTGAGTGTGTCATGGAGAGCAAGCCAATAAGCAGTGTTTCTCCATGATTTCTGCTTCAGTTCCTGCCTAAGCTTCCATCAAAGACAGACAAAATTTGCAAGCTGAAATAAATCTTTTCCTCTCCAAAACATCTTTGGTCAATGTTTTATCACAGAAACAGAAACCAAACTAAAATAGTATTCATTCAACATATAACATGAAGTTATTCAAAGCTAAAATACACTCAAGCAAGCAAAGTTTCACATATACTCCAGTTGCCGAATTAAAATCCAAGTGGGGGCTGGAGACAAGGCCCAGCAGTTAAGAGCGCCTGCTGCCCATGCAGAAGATCAAAATTCAGTACCCAGCTCCCTCATGGTGGCTCACAGCTACTGTTCCAGTTCCAGGGACTCTAACACCTTCTGAACTCCACAGGCACAAGGTCTGCACATAGTACATATACACACATGCAGGCAAAACACTCACACACATAAAGTAAAAATGAATAAAGGATTTTTGAAATGTAAATGGTCACTACTTTCTATATGTGTTCTCGAAGTTGCTCAATACAGTAGATTATTTTAATATGTACGTCGTCTTTTAGGAACAAGTGAAACTCAAGGACCAAGTTTCTGATCAAAACTCCACTTTTAAATAAGTCACAAAGACACATAATAGTGTGTTATTGCAATCAAAGCTGATGATACTTATATAGCACCACAAGTCTTTATTTTTTTTTTAAAGCAAAAGAAAAAAAAAGAGCCACGAGGCTTAACCAGGTATCTGTACTGGCAAGGGAAAGCATGCACTATGCTTACCATCACAGGCCTTGAGGTCAGGCAGCTGAGGCTCAAATCCCACTGAGTTATTCTGCCCCTCTGCACCTCAGGTGCCATACAGAAAATGCCAAGGGGCACAGGACCCATTCCTCCGGATTGCTGTGACAGTTCACAGGGGCCTGGGAAGCAGCTCAGTGCATATGCAAGCAAATCGGAAGCTACTAGAAAGGGGGTAGAGGAGAGGAGGAAGCCAAGAGCAGAAACTGGTCCATTACTCCTTCTTAAATTACTGGCAGGGTTAGAGCACCTGCCTAGAATGTGCGAAGCACCACCACACCATCATCATTGTCAACATCGTCATCGTCATCATCATCATCCTCATTGTCGTCGTCGTCCACTTTCCAGGCACCCACACAGGGCCTGGAAACTTACTCTTCACACAAACTTCACGTTCACAGAGCTCACTGCGGTGTTCAGAGAGACAGGGCCATGAGCCTCCTGAACAAGATTCCTGCATTCCCTGCTCTTCTTTTTTCTCCTAACAGATCTGGCACTAATGAAGTTTAAGTGGCAGATTAAAACTTAAAACTTGCCTGAGATGTTTAGGAGAGAAAGTCACACTATGAGCAGGGGTGTCACTGTTTATAAAATTTGGGACTTGCCTTAAAAAAAAAAAACAAAAACAGATGTTAGGACAGGAAGCCATCAAAAGAGGCAACGTGTCCTTCCCCACATAGCTCTTCCTCCCTGAAACCGAGCCTAAGGAATGAAACGTATCTGCTAATTAAGCACTGAATATGAGGAAGTAGGAGACATGTCTAAATAAGTGTGCACAAGTCAGAGCCAGGAGCTCTGGACCAGTCATCCTTTGAACCTTCAAAACGCCTCCTCAGAACGAGACCCCATTTCAACAATTGAGGCCAGGAAGCAGAGAGAAACGGAGAAACCACCAGCACTCCAGGAATTTCTGGCTGGTATGTGCCGGGCCAGGAGGTGCATGTGAGAACTCAGCTGGAACATTCTCAAACACAAGAGATGGAAACTCCAGAGAACATGGCTCCTTGTGTGAACTAGAAGTAGGCTTTGTCCTAGCACATGATGGTTTACACAGGCCTGCATTCTGGTCTCCTCATACAAGCATGACAGCTCTGGAAACTGAGGCAGGGTAATCCCAGGCTAAATGATCAAAGCTAGGGAGACAGTCTACTCAGGGCGGGCAATCCAGATTCTTCTGGCAGTTCGGCCAGTAAGACACGCCTCATCAAGTTCTTTTTCTACCAACGGCCTCAGTGTCTTCATCTGCACAGTGTCAAGTATCCGACTTGGCTGGGAGGAGGGGAGTTATAGGGTCCTTTCCTGGAAATCGCTCCTATCCATAAATGTCCTCATCAAGAACAACCCATTTTCCATTTGGATTTCCTGAGGAAGTGGTGTGAACACCCATCAAAACACCCATGTGTAAACACACAAATGACAATCTCAGACTACCATCCCCTGCCGCTTTCTTTAGCACAATGCAATGCAGTTGGCCAAAGCATACGACCTCCATCCCCAAGTCTGGCAAGACACCATAATACTAGGTTCCTGGGGAATGCCATCCAGAGCCAAACTTCCAGAACTCATCTGCTTCCTATCATATATACTGATAAATACAGCGAGCCTCAAAGTTTCTTATAATTGCATAATTAAATGAGATGAGGCTGGCCAGAGTACTCTGGATCCCTGAGCACTCTGAGCAAGCACTCTGTGAACACTATATGAGCACTCCGTGACTGAGTATTCCTATGGCTCTCCCCTCAGACAGTGAGCTTTTCCCCAAGCTGCCCTGCCCAGCTCCCCTAGTAGACACCTCTCAATCACTCTTGACTAACCAGATTTTAATAGTTTCCTCAGAAACTGAAACATTCCGTCCTTAGGGAAGCTCTTTAAGAAGGAGGGTGAACAACTCAAAATAGCTTCAGGAAGTCCTTGAAACTGACCAGATCTACTAGGCCCCTCCTTGCCAGAGTAAACAATAAAAACTTGGAGAACCTCTCAGAAAAGTGAAGCCAAGCTACCAAGGAGACTCTCAGACCAGCTGCCGAGGAGAAACAGAAACCAGCGGCGCTGCCTGGAGAGGTTTAGCACAGTCACTGGAAAGGACACCCCACAAGCCGTCCAGCTGTCTGCAGGCTGTGCAGTGTGCTCCGGGTTCGGAGCTTTTGTGAGCTGTCACCATGCTGGGGTGGGCCTTGGCGATGCGGCTGCCTGTGAGTCATTTCTGCCCCTGTGAGTGACTCCTTACCCGTATCCCAGTAAAGCCCACCGGTGCACAAAGCCGGACTTCGGTCTGTCGTGAGATCCCCATCTGGGGTGAGTAGATGTGTGTGTTGTGTTGTCTCCCCAGGAAAAGTACGCCTGTCTTCTGTTCTGCCAGTGCCCATCACCACACCGTCCACATTGCCCTGCTGCAGTGTTGGCCGCACCCAATGATACAGCACCATCCTAGGTAAACAGGGCCCCAGGAAGACCAGATTCAGACACCCTCGTTTTGTGAGAGGAAGAAAGGGCTAGAGAACCTTCTCCATCCTTTCTGTTAGGGCAGGAAACTGCGTCCTCAGTGCTGCACGTCTCCAGATCTGAGATAACGAAACAGCACCTTCACTGAGCATCACCTCAGGGCCCAGACTCCACCAAAGGTAACACAGAGGAGCCAGGCAGCTCTCCGGAGGGAAGGTCACCGACAGACGAGCCAGGACCTCACCAGGCCTGTGCCACACCAGGCTATGGCTTCCATCACGATACCAGCTCTACTCCGACACAGCACGAAAGACTAATAACGTGCTGACTAAGCCGTCATGCTGTTCACCTCCCTCCCGTAGGAGAAGCACAGACTGACTGCCTAGGCTCTGGTGACAGGTGGTGATGAGAACAAAGGACTGCGGTCGATGGGAAACCACTCAAGGAGGCAAATGAAAAACAAACAAACAAAACAGGCCGCACGCCTTTAATCCCAGCACTCAGGAGGCAGAGGCAGGTGGATCTCTGTGAGTTGAGGCCAGCCTGGTCTACAGAGAGAGATCCAGGACAGGCTCCAAAACTACACAGAGAAACCCTGTCTTAAAAAAAAAAAAAAAAAAAACAGGCTTTCACCAATGACCTTTTCTCATGCAGCGTGGTGCTAAAGTCAAAAGCGCCTCAGCCACCGCCATGTTCCCAAAATTCTGCGTGTTTGCTGTTGTTTACTAAAGAACCACGTATCAATGCGACATTGCCTGGGAAGGCAGTTATGCAGCCACGTCCCAAGAAGGTAGAGCATACACAATCAGGACAGGAACATAAACCACACTGACTATTTCTCCTGCAGCCAAAATATGCAGGTCAACACCGCAGGGGGGCAGCTCAGACCCTCCTTCCCGGCACTGGGCACTTAGGATGCTGTTTCTTGGCCCCATGAGTTTGGAACCTTCCAGTCTGGAGGCATCGGTCTGTTGTGCTGTGTCGTGTGTGTGTGTGTGTGTGTGTGTGTGTGTGTGTGTGTGTACATGAGTGTGTGTGTGTACATAAGTGTGTATGTACCAGACATAGCAATGGTTTTAAGGCCCTGTGTGCGTGTGCGTGTGCGTGTGTGTGTGCGTGTGCGTGTGTGTGTGTGTGTGTGTGTGTGTGTGTGTGTGTGTGTGTGTACACCAGACACAGCAATGGTTTTAGGGTCCAAGAGGCTGAGACTGACCTGTGAGCATTCTGTGTTACCAATGCTGCAGAAACATAAAGAGAGTGGCTTTCACACTGGTTGAGGGGAAGAAGCTGATCCCAATGTCCAAGGGGAAACTGGATTCCTGCCATGGGTTGGGGAGCAGGGAAAGGCCTGGCTGCCCCAGGAGTTCCCCAAGTGTCTCCTTACTTCTTTTGTATCTAAAAGTAAAAGAATGAAAGAGCTAGACAGCAAGCCCAATCCATCTGAGCAAGGCCAATCACCCTGCCACCTCCCAGTCCGTCGGAAACCTGCTTCAGACTAAGCCAGGAAGATGATCCAGGCTACCCAGGGACCACACCGGCTGGGACTTTGTTCTCACTCGTGAGAATGGCAGTGTTTAAAGCCTCTGCAGAAGGTGAGAGGGCCAGGCCAGTATCATGACAGCTTGATAACTCAGTTAAGAACTAGGCCTCGGTCCCTGCTTTTTGGAAATGAGCAGGCAATTTCTGAGGAGGAACCACAAACAAGGGACAACCTTAAACTCCAACACCCCCAACAGCAAGGACAAGGAGGCCTGGTACATACAGTCCAAGCCTGAGCCATAAACAGTTCAATAAGGAGAAAGCCTGGTACTTGTCCAGGCCTGCCAAAAAATGGAAAGCTGTAGCCCTCCCCAGCCCCTGACTAGCCCTGGCCAATTAAGATGCACTAATATGATTGCCACTTACTTGAGCCAATCATATCTAAAAATGACCTAACTGCCTTAGGACCTCCCCTTGGCTATGCTTAAAAGGAGCCCACACATCCCCTCAGGGTCATGGCCGTTTTGCCTTTGTGTGGGATGGATGGCCCTAGCATGCTGGAAGCTTTCTGGCGATAATAAATGCTCTTGTTGATTGCATACATGGATGGTGGTCTTTTGTGGGACTTCTCCAAGATGCTAACAAAGGGAGGGTAGAGGATGCGCGTCTGGGGGCCAGCTAGGCGGGCCAAGCTCCAGCTCCAGATGCCACTCCTGGTTCTCATATGCAAGTAGGTGGGGGCTGTGCTACCTACATCTTCCCTTTGCCAGCTGAGCCCTGAGGCTCTTAAAATAGGGAAGGGGGAGATAGAAGAAGGTCCTCATCCTCTGTTTCAGACGTCACCCTGGTGTTCACAGGTCCTCTAGTACCAGCTCCATGATATTATAGATGCTGAAGACAGAGCAGTCAGTGAGACAGAAAAGGTTCCTGGTGCCAGGTACTTTGAGTCCAGCAAGGGAAATGATGCCGAATACATAAGGAACTTTTCATTCTGGGCTTCAGGGCCCAATCCAAAGCTCCAGCCTGGGACTCAGTCAATGGGCTGGTTTCAGTCTGAGACCTCTGGCCACTGGCACAAACATATCAGGATAATGTCACCAAACAACAGTTGGAGGATCGATTGAGACCGTGTTACCTACTTGACAGTAACATACTTTCAAAGAAGGCTTTAAAATTAATCGCCATTATGGATATTTTGTATTAATCACTCATTCAGTCACTCAAAGTCTCAACACAGAGGCTCTAAGGACTTGGCCCGGGACCTTGGCAGTCATGGAGCTTATATTATGGATGGGAGACCCCATAAATAACAGCTGGAGGATAAAACAGTAAGACTGAAGATGATGAAGCTCCATGCATCAGACAAAGCAGGACATGGAAGGCGGGTGAGGGCACTGAGCATGCTCCAAGCAGGTGGGAAGAGACCGTAGCTGGAGCACATTCTGAGGCCCGGCAGGGAAGGGCCCTGGGAAGGCCTGGGACAGGGATTCCAGGCCAACAGCTCTCCAGAGAGGCACCCGGGATTTCCGACATAGATGTGCTTGGGGCAGTGCTAGTTAGAGGTGAACCCATCTCAGGGAAGCTCTGCTTATTCCCAGCAATCCTCCAGTTAGCCCTGGCCCCGCTGCTCCCTACAAGGTTATTTTTCTTTACTTTCAATTTGCATTGCAAGCTGGAGAGAAATGAATTACATCCCCCGGGTTTCTCTGTTCCATACAATTAAGAAAAGCTATTTCTTAGTCACAAGGCAGTCGAGGACAGGAAGATGTGCCATTTTCTCTCAGCAGGGAGGCTGTCGTCACTCAATATTAATTGATCCTACTTTTCATCCATAAAGCAGGGCTTGAAGCATATTTTTGGTCACAAAAATGGCAACTATTACACTATTAAGGTGAATTATTAATGGCGTCCCCATTAACGCACACTTGTGTTCATGCAGGGCCGCTGCCTCCATGTGTGCAGTGTTGCTCTAATAGGGAAAATGCGTAAATTATTATAGTCCTCGCTGATTCTACATGAATCACCAGCACCTAGCTTGTTAGAGGTCTGCTGGAGGTTTTCCACCATTTCATCACAAGGAACACACAGAAACTGTGTAATGCGGCTTGGCACCCAGCAGGATGGCATGTCAATCGAATGCAATCTTATTTTTCTGCTGGAGAGCTGATAAAGTGAAGACAGAAAGACTCAAGTGACTCAGAAGCTGAGGAGACCGGCTGTTGCTTTGGGGGAGGGTGTTTATTTTAGCATGGGCAAAAAAAAAAAAAAAAAAAAAAAAAAAAAAAAAAAAAAAAAAGCTTTCTCTAGAGCAGAACTGAATAGAGGAACCCGGGGATACAAGGAAAAAGGAGGAGAGGGAAGGGGGGAGGAACTGGAAGGGAGGGAGGGAAGAGGACAGGAGAAAAGGTCTAGTTGTATGTGAGACATGTACACAATCCACAATCCACAAGGAGCCAAGCTGAGGACTGGAAGACCCTCATCCACTCCCGGTGCCCCTGTCATCCCTGCTGGCACCCCTAAAGGGCAGGACTCCAAGGGGGCCTCTGTTGCCCAACCCTGCCAACTCCTTAGTCATTTGTTTTTTAATGCTGAGTCTTCCAGAAAGCTAACCCCAAGCATGGCATTTGCATTTTGTCAATAAGCTTAAATGTCACAAGTCTTGACTCCTCTGGCTAGAAATCAGGTCCAGTAACTCAGAAGCCAGCTGTTGAAAGCCACAATCCAAGCAGAAGTCTTTTCTTAAACATATGATTGAGTTTAGAGATGAGTTCTGCTCTCCAAGCCTGTGACGTGAGTTACAGATGCAATGGGTGTGGCCCCGAGGAAATGATAAAGATGGAAAAATGCACACCATGATCATTTGCTTCTGGCCTAGCTCACAACACTGTTGAGATCATTCTTGTTAACAGCCTTTAAGAATCCAGGCAGCCACCCCCCAGGTACTGGCTGCACAGGCCTCACAGTTGCCCCTCCAACTGGATACCTGCCCTCAGACAGACAGAAACCACCTGGTGGGGCATTTATGCAGTTCATCAGTCTCAAAAGATCACTAGCGATGCCCTTTCTTTCTACTCACAGTAGCAGAGTGTGGACTATGGCAGTTAGAACCCACACCCTCCCCTTTTTTAGCTAGTCTTCCCAGAACACAGACGTTGAAAGCTAAAAACTCTATTTCCCATCCACAGTGCGGAAACAGGCACACAGTAGTCAGGTGACTTTCCCAAGACCACACAACCAGTAAGTGGAAAAGCCAGAATTTTGAAGCCAGGCCGGTTTAGTTCAAGACCCTGTATTCTCACTACTCCATGAGCAGCCTCTGCCAGGGAGAGATATCCATTTAACTAAACTGCATGTGTTATACATAGTGAGATACAATGAGTTATCACCAAGCTTACATCTACGGCCTGCCAGTTTCAGTGGGTCAGGAGCCCAGCTGCAGCTTAGCTGGGAACCTTGGGCTCACTCCCTCAGGAGGCTGCCTCAGGTGGTCGCCATGGCTCCAGCCACCTCAAGGCTCCACCAAAGGAAGTTCACTCCCCAAATCACACACATGGTGGGAGGCAGGAGTCAGTTCCTATGTCCTGTCAGTCTGTAGGCCCACTTCCTCTTTTGCTGTTATCTGTGGGCCCCCTCAGGTCCTTGCCATGTGAGTCTTTCAACAGGACAGCTCACAGCATGTCTTCCCTCAGAGGGAATATGTGAGAGAGTTCAACAGCAGCCAGGCTTTTTATAACTCCGTCTCAGAAATGGAAGCCATTGCTCTCCTGAAGCCTGTTTACAAGAAGTAGGCCAGCAGGTCCCATTCATATCCCAGGGAAAGGCATTGAAGGATATGTCTCTAATGGAGCCACTAAGGTCACACAATAATAAACAGAGATGCTAACTTTAAAGTTGCCTTTTCCTCAGTTCCTTTGTTCCCATGTCCAAGTTCAGTCTGGTCCTTGGCATTCCTCTCAGTTAGAGGGTTTATAAAACATGGTGAGGTTACCTTTCTGGGATACTGGCTTCTGGCACTTACCTCAACGATAAGTTCTCTTGGATTTGAGTTACTTTGATCTAACTTGTTGACTGAATTCCACAGTAAGAAACCACGGTAAGACATTCTATAGACCCCCAAACACTGCAAACTACTGCCAGCAGTTTCTGGTAAGATCATATTGCTGAAGAAACTCACATACTTGAGTTACAGGACATGGAAAAAGAACTAGTACCAACCTGGAAGCTTCATCCCTACTTGATAGCTTCCATGGCACTAGAAGTTTCTATGTACAGCATCAAGAGAGAAAGATACTCAGCAATCATACTCAGGTGTGCACCCTGAAGCCACAATAGCAACTGACCTGGGGATATGTGTCACTGCCGAAATAGTGGCACAGACGCTTCGGGGGTGACCAACCACTTTCTGCTTAAATTTAAAGTGTGCTCCAAAAGAATTCACACCTGGTATTGAGTCCCCATTCTCACCCCCCACAAAAAATTCTGTGACTGGCTAGGTTATAGGTGCTAAGGAAGAGCCTAATACTGCCATCCGTTAAATGGACAAAGTAGTAAGCTGCCCGCAAGGTCTCATCTTCTTTAAACACTGATTAGTGCCTCTCTCAACCCTCATGGGAGAAGCTACCTTCTGTAGTACATGGCACACATTGACATGGCAGAGAAGATACTGTGAACTATTCAGCTCTACATGAGACATCTGTATCATACCCTCCTACCCCAGGGTGCGGGAGAAGAAAAACTCCCAGAGTCGGAGGTAAGGAGGTGTCTGTAGAGAAGCATTATTTGCTCGACACAATGGGGCTATGGCATACATCAACTTACAATAGTGGTGATGGCATGGACAAGAGCCACACAGTCAGGACAGGTGACCCGCAGCATGGATGGGAAGGGCCCAGCATGGATGGGAAGGAAGGGCTCACGAAGTACCACCCCTAACTACTGACAGCTGATGGCTCCTCAAGAAGAATCAGTTTTCTTCAGGGATCTGGGACCCCGAGAGGTTACCCTTGCTTTAGTAGATGGCAGCCTCAGCAGGATTTTTAAAAAGCAGCATATGAAGCTGGGAGGGGAAAATGGTCATGGCAGAGGGAAGGGACTATGGGTAGGTGGGCTCAATCAAAGCACCTTATATGCATTATGAAATTCTTAAAACAATCAAAATTATCACAAAAAAGAAACCATAGTGGAATAGGAATAAACCTTTGTCATTACTTAAAGATTAGCAAGAATCGGTAACAAGAAGGGAAGCAGTTAGGAAAGCCATTTGGAGGATAAAGAAACGCATCCAGGAGGCCCCTGTCCTTCCATCAACTCCCAGCATCCTTCTGGCCTTCTTATCCACCCAGGCTAGTAGACACAGCAGCAATAACTTTTCTTTCACAAGCTTCATCTGGCTCTGGCTAACCAGATTGCTTCTCACCAGGAAGCCCTAACAGACTGAAGACCCAGAAGTATGTCCCCAGAGTACATTCTGCATACCCATTAAGCCCAGCTTAGAAGCACAGATCGCTGGCTTGAGTGAAGCCCGGGGGTATTCTAAGCTGCAGTTGAATGGGCCCAAAGATTCCACTTGGTGTGGGATTAACAGGGCCTTTTTGTAGTTACCAACAGCAGAGAAATATCCAAGCAATCAGGGATTGACCAGGTCACAATAAGTAAAGGCTGGTACTTCTCCAAAAGGACACGTACTGCTTCTATCTTTAAGGAAAGCCACCAACCCCACCCTTACCCAACAAGCAGAAATATGTGACAAGTCTCCTGTCACATGCAGCATTCATTCTTCAAACCCCATGAGTTCCATGCTTCTAGACTAATGTTGAATTTATACCCATGAGAGTCTCCCAAAATAGTCCCTTCCTCTTAACAGGGGCCGATGAACCAGTCAACAACTGACACCCCACAAATCCATGCATGCCCCTAAGACCATGCTCCTACCACAAGATGGGAGAGAAGCTAGGCTAGAGTAAGCTCAAGAAGCATGCCTTGCCTACCTCACTTTACTTATCAGCATATCTGACCTATGACACAAGGGCAGGTATCTGAAACACTGCAAAGAAAGTGACTTTCTAGGCTTAGTCACAGGGACATGAACCTGGAAGTCACTCACTTACCTTCTCATGCCAATGAAAACGATCTCACAGATAAAATCTACAGGTCTCTTTTCTTCTAGAACTCAACAACCGGTGAAATCTGATTAAACTTAGGATAATACTGAGATAGCGGGAAGAATAGGGTGGAAAGGCATGGTCTACCTGTAGGACAATGTGATGATCAAAACCATCATTTTGCATAGTTAATGTAAACTAACAAAAATGAGACAGGACCACAGTAAAACTGGGTAAAGCCTCTTGAATCCTTTAAAGTCATATTGATAAGAATTAGTACGTGTGGTGGTTTGAATGGGAATGGTCCCCACAGACATGTGTTTGAGTGCTTGGCCCATAGGGAGTGGCACTATTAGGAGGTATGGCCTTGTTGGAGGAAGTGTGTCACTGTGGAGGCGGGCTTTGAGGTCTCATATATGCTCAAGCTAGGCCCAGTGTGCCACACAGCCTCCTTCTGCTGCCTGAGGATCCAGATGTAGAACTCTCAGCTCCTTCTCCAGCACCATGTTTCCCTCAATGATGATAATGGACTAAACCTCTGAACTGTAAGCCAGTACAAACTAAATAGTTTCCTTTATAAGAGTTGCCGTGGTCAAGGCATCTCTTCACAGCAAGAGAAACCCAAACTAAGACAGTAGGCTACATAAAACATTAACTTGTTTTCTGTTCCACTTCATTTTTAATTTTTTTGTAATGTATATATACACACAAATACATATATAGTTTATTAAATTTTTTACATTTATTTATCTGTTCACTTATGATGTGTGGGTGCATGTATGGCATGACGTACACATGGAGGTCAGAGGACAACTTGCAAGAGTAGGCTCTCTTCTACCAATACACAGGTCCTGGGGATTGAACTTGCATCATAAGGCTTAGCAGCAAGTACCTCTACCTACTGAGCCATCTTGCTGGTCCTTCTGTTCCATTTTAGTTAAAATAAATAAAAATTATGACAGGCTGCTATTATTATGAACTCCTATAGAAAAAAATAACAATTTGGTTTTGCTTTAACAGATAACAGTCATCACTAAGGCATTCATCCTACTGAGAAGAGTCCTGAGTTCTGAATCTGACTGCTCGGGTCACACTCACCCCTGAGTCCATGAGCACACAAGACTGTGTGTTGTGTCTTGATCTATATTTACAGTGGCTGGGACCAGAGTACCTAGAGTTTTACTTTAAGAAAGGAATGTTGAGAATGCCCAGCCCCCTTTGGTCTAACTTCATCACCCCCATTAGTATGAGTGGAACAACACATTAGTACCAAGAAGATCTCAAACTGCGAGGTGGGTGTGATGGGAACCAGCTTCCTTATGGGAGCACACTTTGCATATTCTGTTTAAAAACAGGGTCTGTTTCTAGCACACCTCTCAGCTGGGACCTATGCTTGCTAGTCATGCCACTGACCTCCTCATGTGAGTCTTCAAAATAGAAACCAACCCTTAGCAATTACAGAAACCAGACCAGACCCCAAAACAGGTAGGAATAAATAACTTCACAATACCCAACAGCTGCTTTTCCCCAAACTGAAATGAAATATTTACACACACTCTGCCTAACCCTTTATTGATGAAATAGAACCTAAAAATGGGTCAGAAAACTGATCTGAAAATTGCACCGTTGGGAGCAGATGGCTTCACAGAGGCCGATGCTCCTGGGAATGGTACAGCAGATTTCTAGCAAAGAAAATGTCTCTCTGACTCCTGTGTGCACCTCTCTGCAAAGGAGGAGTCTATTTTCTATGAGCTTGGTGTGTTTCCAAAGTTCAGGCCAGGCCTCCTGAAGCTGAGCTAGGGGTCACACTTAGCCCTACTTTAAAACGAGTAGCAAAGGAGAGCCAGAGCTCTGCTCCTGGGGCCTCTCAGCTAACATTCACATTCTCTGTAAGAAAAGTGTTCTCCCAAAGCAGAGAGTGGTGTATGGCTGTAATCCCGGCCCTGAAGAGACAGAATGAAGGCTCCAGCTCACTGGTCAGCCCTTGAGTTCTAGGCCAGAAAGAAACCTTGTCAAAAAAAAAAAAAAATTCCTGAGGACCACCACCAGAGACTGTCTATCCCCTGATCTACACACACACACACACACACACACACACACACACACACGATCTCCAACAGGTGATGAGCAGTGTGCACTGAAGCACCTTCCAGCCCTAAGAGACCATCACTGTAGAGTGAAACAGCCTCCCCAGAGCTGCAGAGATGAACTGATCTCCACATGGGACCCTGCTGAAACACAACCTGGGTAGCTGCTCACATCCCCACTAGCTGTGACTCACCAAAGTACATGGTGAGTTCTCCATAGAGCAGGACACAATAAAGGGACAGCTGCCTGCACTGGTCTTCAATGCCAGATCTGAGCCAGCCCAAACCTCAAGGCTGGGCTACACTTTCACTCCACCCACATTGCTTAAGACCAGGAACAATTCCCAGTGCATGCTGGGTAGCTTCACTGATCTCTTCAAGAGGATTAAAGCCACATAAAGCAGGGTGTGTGGTGCCTTGCCTGTCACTGCTGTTAACATCATCATCACTGTCCTTGTCACTCCCACCTGTGGCTCCTGTCACAGTGGGTGATCTACAAGGATTCACCAGCAAAGCCAAAATGCAGAGGACTGACAGCTGTGTGCCATTATGAGGAGAATCAGCTCTAGCTCTGGATGTGGTGATATATTTTGTACCCTAATAAAGCTTGCCTTGAGGATCAGAGGACAGAGCCAGCCACCAAATTAGACACAGGTCAGGCAGTGGTGGCACACACCCTTAATCCTATCACTAGGAGGCAGAGATCAGTCTGGATCTCTATGAGTTCAAGGCCACACTGGGAACAGAACCAGGTGTGGTAGCACACACCTTTAATCCCAGCACTTGAGATCTCTTGTCTTTGCTTGGGAAAGACACATGCCTTTAATCCCAGGAAGTAATATGGCAGGACACCGAAAGGTATGTAAGGCCTGAGGAAACAGGAACTCATGCTGTTGAGGTTGAGGATTTCTTAGAGGTAAGAAAGTGGCTGGCTTGTTCTATTTTCTCTGATCTTTCAGCTTTTACCCCAATATTTGGCTCTCTTTTTATTATTATTATTATTATTATTATTATTATTATTATTAATAAGATTGTTTAAGATTTATGTTACATCTGAAGGATGTAAAAAGTGAAACCCGGGCTCAAATGTCAGGCTCCAAGCTTTCCTCTCAAAGGATGCTCTGGTCTCCTGTATAGATCCACCTTCCCCCACCCACAGCCACTGATGTTTTGTTTCAAGGTTTGTTTTTACCTGTAAAAATGTGCATCAGTGACTTGCTCAGCTCCTCTGCAAAGCAGCAAGGATTAGAGTCTGTTCCCTTACAAAGCTGTAGGTATCATGTTTAGAGAGAGGTAAATGCCTCATTCATGAGTGTCAAAACAAACACTTCAGGGTCCTCCAGGCTCTAGCTAAAGGAACCCCGTGGTGAAAGCCTCTCTCACTAAGAACCCTCAGGTAATGCACATAAGTCTTACCCATGCTTGCCCTTCCTTTCCATAGCTTCCAGGTCAGGGGCAGCCTTGTACATCTTGACAGACATTAACCCCAGAAATGCCTGATGGGACAAGTCAAGTCCATTAATGCTAATTGTGGATCCCAGGCAATTTCTGTGGTTCTTAGCCTGTCAGGGAGTAAGGAAGGAGGTGAGGGAACAGAGGCAGTTGATACCTATCAAGGCAAAGGCTCCCAGAGATGATCTGAGGCCATGGCCCCCAGGCTGCCTCTAAATGAGCAATTAGTTTGAAATGTGAAAGCCACAGTACTGTAAAAGGAGGCCTGGCTAGATGTCAGACGTGACTGGGCAGTAGACTGCCCATGCTGAGCGGGGCCCTGAGCTCTGGACCCCAGCCCTGGATGAGGGTGACGGTTCAGATATTCACTTTCTCCAAGGCTCCTGAGTCAAGAGCAAGCTGTCAGAAGACCCAGCACATTGGCTAAAAGGTCAACAGAAACCTGTTCCTTGCATGTCCCATGCTCTACCTTCAGCTGGACCCCATAGCCTCCTTGCCAATCCTTAGTCTCATCCACGCTGCTGCACACAACTCAAATCACTCTTCTGTGCAGTTCCCCGGTGTACCCCTCCACTGTAGTTGGAAGAACCTCTGGCCCAGTTGTTCTCAAACTTCAGCAGCATCCACTGGATTGTCATATAGGGACTATTTTATGTTTCACGGCATCTGGAGCGGGGACCAAGACTTTGCATTTCTACAAGATGAGGGATCAGACCTGGAGAACTGCTGGGCCCCCATTCTGGCTGCATGTGAAACCCAGCTGTTCCTGTGCATACTCCATCTCCCCAAGGCACCTTAGGGTCTGAAGTGGCTTTGGCACCAGGAAAGCCAGCACCCCCTCACTTCACTCACCCTCTTCTCCCAGTAGCACCCCAGGGCCAGAAAACAGAACTTTCTTCCTGACCCTTTACACCCCTGCTTCTTCCCATCATGGAACCAGCCCTGCATACCACATCAAGGCATATCTGGGTCCACTCGCTCCTTCAACTCAGCACAAGCTTCCTCCTTTCTGAGGGGCTTCCTGAAAGCCCAGCCCCGAGGGAGACTCCTTGTAATGATGGTGAACTTGTACCTTCACAGCACTACCTGCTTACTAGAAAGGCCCAGCCTACGCTACACACCATGGCTCAGGAAAAGACCGGGAACAGAGACAACTGCAGGAGGCTCAAGCAGCCCTGGGGGCCGAGGAAAGAAAGACTCTGCACACTGTCACCCACTGACGCATCATCTGTTAGGATGTCCACACACATCGCTAGGTATGCCTTCCTGCTCAACTCCAGCCTCAGCTGCATCCCTTGCAGCTTCAGTGGGACCAAGGCCTGGGCCCTTTCCAGGATGAACTGAGTAGATATGGAGCTGCATCCCTTGCAGCTTCAATGGGACCAAGGCCTGGGCCCTTTCCAGGATGAACTGAGTAGATCTGGCACACAGCAGGGGTATGGCAAGTTTGTAAACCAAGTTTAAAAATAATTGTACTGGGTTTGGGGATGATATGGCATGTCTTTAATCCCAGTACTCAAGAGGCAGAGGCAGGTAGATTTCTGGAAGCCAGCCTGATCTACATAGTGAGTTACAGGCCAACCAGGACTATATCATGTGGCCTTGTCTCAAAAATAAGAAATAAATTAATTGGGGCCAATGAGTCAGCAGATAAGGGTGCTTGCTGACCCAGTGACCCAAGCTTAATCCCTGGGATCCATGTGGTGAGAGAGAAAAAACAGCTCCCACAGCTGTCTTTAAACTCCAACACACACCTGTGACCTGTGCACACCCATATCACCCATACACACACACACACTCACTAATAAATGGAATAAAAACATTTTAAAAGAATAATTGCATTGATTGTCTTACGTCCTCCCAAATATAAGTCACTTAAGGAAATAAAGTATATGATGGCTTATGTCTAGGTGGATTTGTAATTACTGGACATATTTTATCTTAACAAGCTCGTACCAACACTGCCACTGGCACCACCTCCACTCAGAAAGTTCTCAGCTGGGGTCCTTGGCCAGTAGCCTTTCCCTACCTTATACTCGTTTAATGAAGGTTCAAAGGTCCTGGGGATTGGGGCCCAACCAGCCCTGGACAACTCCCAGGCAGCCTTGTTTGCAGAGCAGGGCTCTGCACCTCCACCCCTGGGCAATAGCACCAGGGCTTTTAAACTCACCAGTAACATGAAAACTCAAGGCCAAGCAACAACAATACTGATGATAAATTAATTTCCAGAGTGTGATAAAAAAAAACTGTGGCGCATCCTCCAGGATCAGTCTTTCTCCAAACAGTGAGGGGAATGCAGTCTGGTGAGAGGACAAATTCCAGGGCACTGGTGTTTGGGCTAAAGCTGGCCGCATCAGAAGCTGAATGACAGAGGACTTGTCTATGTTTCATTGCACAGCATGCATGTTTTGAACAACAAACGTCCCCTGTGTTCCTATCACAACCAAACAAAATTCACACACAGCATTTAAGGACGGGAGACAGCAAACATCAAGTATAAGTCTGGTCAGCATAAAGTAAGAGAAAAATTCCCAAAGCCAGCTCTTTTGGAGCCCTTGGCAGGAAAACCACAGGCAGGGGAATTTTAAAATGTGGTCATGGGGCCTGCTGTGGGAATTGTGCTGTGTGTCATGGGGACAGTTTACAGGAACAGAAGGGGGAAAGGAGACAAGCTTGAAGGTGCGCCCGGGCAGTGGGGCAGAAAGGACATCAGAGCCTTTGGTCAGAGCTCTCAATTTAGTTCACACTTGCCATAGAGGGCGAGAGAGTCGGGGATCCAGGAAGCCCAGAGTGGGGTGGGGGCATTATGGCACCGTTCAGAAGACAGGCACCATTCCAGCAACCTTTGACAGCTTGGGGACCAACAGCTGATTACTTTCATTGACTCTGCTAGCTCCATTTCTGTCTACTTTTCAATTTGATGAAAGAAGCTAAGTCTGCCTTACATGGGTGCTGTTTCTCTGTTCAAAGGAGTCATAATAATAATAAAAACACGAATTAGAGATGCAGGTCAGCTGGCCGAGTGCTCACCTAGCACGCACAAAGCCCTGGGCTCCCCCTCTGGGATCACACAGGCATGATGGTGACGCATGCCTGTGATCCCAGCACTCAGGAAGCTAAGGCAGAAGGGCTGCTGCACGGATGAGCCCAGCCCAGATGACCTAGCAAACTCCAGGCCAGCTGGGGCGACTCTGTCTTAGACAGAGAAAAAGAGACAGAGACAGAGAAACAGAGAAAGACAGAGACAGACAGAGATAGAGACAGAAAGACAGAGACAGACAGAAACAGACAGAGACAGAGAGACAGAGAAAGACAGAGACAGACAGAAACAGAGAGACAGAGACGGAGAGACAGAGAAAGATAGAGACAGACAGAAACAGAGACAGACAGAATAACACACCACCAGGTCCAGAGTCAGTGTCTAACTGATGTACAGGAGTAAGCCAGCCATTCCCACTGTCACTGCTGGGAATGTGCGAAGGATCAAACACCCCGGGAAGCAGTGGGGCAGCATCTTAAGAGCTTGTACATGTCAACATCCTAACAACTCCACACCTGGCATACTTGTTTCATAATCTACACACGCTCTCTCACACATACACACACTGTCTCTCACACACTCACACACACACACACTAGACCTGGTCACGTATGTTCACAGCAACATTTTTCTCTAACAGCCCCAAATGGACCTAGTCCAGTGTTCGACAGAAGGATGGAGGGATGACAGTGCATGCTGGGTAGCAAAGGACCAGGCTCTCGCACAACAGCAGCATGGGGGTCTCAGAGGGCCAGATGAAAGGAGCAGACCCCAAAGCTGGCACACTGGAGAGTGCCATTACATGTTGCTCAGAAGGGAAGAGTGGAAATGGAGCAAAGCAAACACAAGGGGCAAAAGGTCATAGTTGTCTGGGGCCTCGAACCCAGAACCCTCATGCATCATTAGTGGCACGCCAGGGTAAAAGGACCGCCACACCTGTGAAAAGTTCCCTGTCCTGAATGTGGCAGCAGCTTTGAAGATGTTTCCATTTATCAACACTGCATGCTTAATGTGGGTGTGTTTTGTTGTATACAGAGGAGTCCCAACAAGATCGCTCAAGTCACTGAAACAGTATGCACTGCTGTGGATATCGCTCTGTATAAATAAAATGCTGATTGGCCAGTAGCCAGGCAGGAAGTATAGGCGGGACAAGGAAAGAGGAGAATTCTGGGAAGTGGAAGGCTGAGGCAGAGAGACACCGCCAGCCGCCGCCATGACAAGCGAGATGTAAGGTACCAGTAAGCCACGAGCCATGTGGCAACTTATAGATTAATAGATATGGGTTAATTTAAGATAGAAGAACTAGATGACAAGAAGCCTGCCACGGCCATACAGTTTGTAACCAATATAAGTCTCTGTGTTTACTTGGTTGGGTCTGAGTGGCTGCGGGACTGGCGGGTGAGAGAGATTTGTCCTGACCGTGGACCAGGCAGGACCAGAAAATTCTAGCTACAATGCACAGTGTACAATAGGCTGGTCGTGTGCCCGATGTCCCGTGCCACAGGCAAGGCCCACACAACAGCTGAACCACGTGCTTCAGCTCTCACGTCCTACTTACTGCCTGTCAAGGCAATCACAACTTCTGAAAAAAACGAGCAAATAAAGATGGATGTAAGGAGAAGTCATCCCTTTCCCAACTCTTGGTGCTCCAGATGATGGATGCCTAAGGCATGGTCAGAGTGCCCACTCTGTAACCTCACACCATTGCCCATGTGCCTGGCAATCCCAGGACTGTTCCTGACTTTTTACGCACCCCCACACTTCTCTTGTCCCCATGGCCCCTTCCTGGCTGGGGCCACCTGCTCCTTGTCTGGTGACCACAACAACTTCCAAATAGTGTTCTTTCCCTTAATGTTTCCCTTCCACTCTTCCATCCAAACTCAGAAAAGTCTTTCCAAAATCCAGCTTTCTTCATCTTTTGATTGATGATCAAAATTCATCAGATTAACAACTACGATGATGTGTGTGTGTGTGTGCACGTGTGTATATATGTGTGTGTGTGTGTGTGTATGCACATGTTCATGTCTGCGTGCAAGTGCCTGTATATGTGAGGTTTTGTGTGTGTGTGTGTGTGTGTGTGTGTGTGTGTGTACATGTTCATATCTGCATACAGGTGCCTGTATATGTGAGGTTGTGTGTGTGTGTGTGTGTGTGTGTGTGTGTGTACATGTTCATGTCTGTGTGCAGGTGCCTGTATATATGAAGTTTTGTGTGTGTGTGTGTGTGTGTGTGTGTGTGTGTGTGTGTGTGTATGCACATGTTCATGTCTGCGTGCAGGTGCCTGTATATGTGAGGTCATGAGTGCACATAGAGGCCAAAGGTCAATCTTGGATGTTTCCTCAGTGTCTCTCTGCTTTGATTTTTGACCCAAGGTTTCTCATTTTTACCTGGAGCTCACAAATTCAGCTGGAACAATTAGCTGGAGAACACCAAAGGCTCCCCAGTACCACCACGTCTGGTTCTGGGGATCAAACTCGGATCCTGTGCTTACACAGCGAACACTTTACTGACTGAGCCATCTTACCATATAACTGCCACTTACTGCTCCCAGAGGCCATGCTCCAACCCAGCCGGACCACCTGCAGCTTCCCACGTAGACAGTGGTACCTCTGGGTTATGTCCACTGACTCCGTCCTCCCTACCCTCTCGTGATCATGGCCTGCCTGGCTGACTCCAACCACACTGGTAGGTCTAGAAGAAAGACGTTTTAGCTCACAGGATCAGAGGCCTCAGTCCTTCATGGAACAACGGTGTGGAGGAACGAAGCGGCTCACGTTCTGGCAGCCAGGACGCACAGGGAGAGAATGCCTGCCCTCCCCGACCCCTCCCAGCTCTCGGGATGGGACCATGCACATTCAGAGCAGGTCTCAGACTGTTAGCATCCTCCTGCTGGGATGACAAGTGTGAGCAACCACTTTCTTAATATGAAAGAAACACAACTAAGGTGCAAAAACTACAAGAGAGAGGAAAAGAATCTCCCACAGCCTCAGTGTCCCCACAATCAGGGCATTTCCCTCAGACAAAGTCAGCGGCAGAAGTTGCTCATCTCGCGGTGGTCAGGACTCTGAGCAGGGATGGACCAGGTGTGACCTTTTGAGGTGTGCTCCCGTTGACCACTGTCTCAGTCAGGCCCCACTTCCCGCTGTCCCCAACACCTCCCCACACAGTGCCACCAGCTGGGGACCAAGTGTACTGTTGTGGTAATGCCCATGCCACCACCACCCGTTCACCGCGTCCGAGCCAGGGACTGGGGATCAAAAAACAGAGACATTCGCCCAAGCAGAACGCCAAATGCCGTTTATTGAAGGCGGGAGGAGACCACAGGCCTACAGCACAGTGGGAGAACCCCGGAGGGCAGAGGTTCGCTACCGATGTTCTGCATTCTTGCATCTAAGCTGTTAACACCCAATATGCAGGATACGCAAACAAGGAACCTCCGGTGAGCGTTCCCGCAGGGAATCAGCATAGGGAGGACATCTGGTCAGCAAGCAAGGCAACAGCTACCCAAAACGGGGGGGGGGGGGGGGGCCAGGGCCCAACAGTGTACAACAAACGGGGATGGGCGCTGCATGTCTGAACCCTGACAGTGAGAACATCAGATGGGTCTGAACAGGACAAGGATGAATGGGAACTGGGTGAGAAGAAGCCATTGGCACAAATTACCAAGGTTGGTCTACCTGTGCGAGGTGGAGGTGCCAATATTAGTTTAAAGGGCATGAGAAGGAAGCAAGTGGGGGCAGAAGACCCTGGGTTTGGGTGTGGTGATGTGGAAGGGCACAGATGCCCCTGTGAAGAAGCCTAGCTGTTTACGTCCCTTGAAGATCCAGAAGCACTGGGTCTTAGACCAGGGAGAGGCAGCAAGAAGAGATGTGAGGAGGAAGGGAAGAGAAGGAGAGAGGAGAAGGACGGGGTGAGGAAGATACCAAACAGCCCTCACTGTGCGCCAGAGTTTGTGCAGAAAGTGAGAACACTTCATTCTAATCATCACACCGTCCTGTGACAGGGACACACTGCCCTGTGACAGGGACACACCACCCAGCCCTTTGACAGGAACACACCACTCAGCCCTGTGACAGGAACACACTGCCCTGTGACAGGGATACACCACCCAGCCCTGTGACAGGGATATACCGCCCAGCCCTGTGACAGGGACACACCGCCCAGCCCTGTGACAGGGATATACCGCCCAGCCCTGTGACAGGGATACACCACCCAGCCCTGTGACAGGGATATACCGCCCAGCCCTGTGACAGGGACACACCGCCCAGCCCTGTGACAGGGATATACCGCCCAGCCCTGTGACAGGGATATACCGCCCAGCCCTGTGACAGGGACACACCGCCCAGCCCTGTGACAGGGATATACCGCCCAGCCCTGTGACAGGGATATACCGCCCAGCCCTGTGACAGGGACACACCGCCCAGCCCTGTGACAGGGATATACCGCCCAGCCCTGTGACAGGGACACACTACCCAGCCCTGTGAAAGGGATACACCGCCCAGCCCTGTGACAGGGATATACCGCCCAGCCCTGTGACAGGGATACACCACCCAGCCCTGTGAGAGGGACACACCGCCCAGCCCTGTGACAGGGATACACCACCCAGCCCTGTGAGAGGGACACACCGCCCAGCCCTGTGACAGGGATATACCGCCCAGCCCTGTGACAGGGATATACCACCCAGCCCTGTGACAGGGACACACCGCCCAGCCCTGTGACAGGGATATACCGCCCAGCCCTGTGAGAGGGACACACCGCCCAGCCCTGTGACAGGGACACACCGCCCAGCCTTGTGACAGGGATATACCGCCCAGCCCTGTGACAGGGATATACCGCCCAGCCCTGTGACAGGGACACACCGCCCAGCCCTGTGAAAGGGATACACCGCCCAGCCCTGTGACAGGGATATACCGCCCAGCCCTGTGACAGGGATACACCACCCAGCCCTGTGAGAGGGACACACCGCCCAGCCCTGTGACAGGGATATACTGCCCAGCCCTGTGACAGGGATATACCGCCCAGCCCTGTGACAGGGACACACTGCCCAGCCCTGTGACAGCGACACACCACCCAGCCCTGTGACAGGGACACACTGCCCAGCCCTGTGACAGGGACACACCACCCAGCCCTGTGACAGGGACACACCACCCAGTGAAGTCTATTTTATGCACTGGGACCGACCCTACAGACGAAGAGGCCTGGTGATTTACTCAAACAGCCCTTGGATCAGCCTTCCCAGGGAGGGCTCTTCCCCGTCTCTTTCCTATGCACAGAAGCTTAAAGTATTCCTCAGGCACCCAAGGAAACAATATCTTAAGACACATTCAGGGAAAGTGCTGGCCCATGCTCCTAATTTTCTGAGACCCCAAAGGAAGAGCGAGTCTCTTCCATTTTACACGCCATTCCATTCACAAGTGGACCTACTGAGCTCTTTATACAAGTCCTCTATCTACCAGAATAACCTCCTGCATTTCCCAGCCGCAGACCGACTGCACACAGTAGGTGCTGAACACTAGGTAGCTCAGATGTACTCTGCTGTGGTAACTTGAACAACTTTTACCTGTTATCCCAGGGCCATATTCTGTCCTCTCAGACCTGGGGCACTGGTTGTGGGAGACGACCCAGCCCCGCTCTGTCAGCCAGGGCAAAGTCTGGCCCAGACTGGCATGAGAGAAATGGTGATGACATGAACTTGGGGGAGGTGGAGGACACACAGATTAACACAGAGGAAACTTTCTTCTGCAGGGGTGGCTAACACACAGTCTACATAGTCCCTGGCCCACGGGCTGCGTTCAGCCCATCCATGTGGATTGCTTGCTGACTCATAGCTTTACTTTGTAATTGACTGACTGGTTTGTTTATTTCTTTGAGATCATGTCTTGCCATGCGGTCCAGATCCTTCTGTCTCAGCCTCCCGAATGCTAAAATGACTGGTGTGGACCACCTCACTCCAGTGTTGTTATTGTAACCAGCCACTCTCTGGTAAAGGCGGATATAGAAGCCCAGATCTCTAAACTGTCCTCTTTTAGGCTGTGGGACAGGCCTCACCCTACACTGTGTCCCGGCCAGCCTCCCTCCCGGGCCTTGCACTCACCTGCCGTCAGCGTGGTGAACTCCAGGAAGCGGTATTCATAGGTCACATCTATCTTCGTCTCCACCTGAGGTCTCTTCAGAGTTGAGTAAATGTTCCCAGGACGCTTCTCTTCATGTTTCTCCAACTTGTTCAAACTACAACCCATTTCGACAGCTGACCACAAAACAAAAACAGAGGGAAGATAGTGTTTTATCAATCATTTTGAAACACAATAGCATAAAAGACCCCCAATTTTCTGGAGGAGTACATCAAAGATCTCAGTGCTCAGGAAATCACACGTGACTTAATACAGCCCTGAACACAGGGGAGCAAGCCACCTCTCTTCCTACGAGGAAGCCATTACCAGCCATCCTGGGAGATCCGGGTGACCCCCAAAGTGTCCCTGCTTTGTATCTTTTCTCCTCTATCTGAGGAAAATAACACCTCAGAGCAGCTTCCTCACTGTCATCTGTACACATGATTAAAAAATAGGGCCTAAAAAGCAATAGCATGCATTATGTTGTCAGGCCATCTGCTGAAACACAAGACGCGTGTCACCTTCCACACGGTTGCTAAGGGAGAATAATAAGTTGTTGTTACAGTCTCTAAACTCTGGCATCCTTTCTCCCCTCAACAGCAATTATTTAGACAGGAATTGATATTCAAACATCTCAAAAAGTGGATGTTGGTGTTTTTATGGGCCTTGTCTGATAGTCCCCTTCTCTTCTTTTTCAGCGCAAACAGCAGGAAGAACCGTCGGCTCCCCCACCTCCAGTCATTTCAGACTAAAATGAAAAGTGACGGGCATAACAGGGCCAGCGAGACATCAAGCAGCAGCCGCACGTGTCGGAAAATCAGTGGCCGCAGCGCGCACGGGCAGCAGGGAAATGGGGAACAGCGAACAGAGAGTGGGGATCCCTCGTTCTCTGACGGAAGCCAGGGAAGGTTCTGCTCATCCAGACAGAATGGCATGCACACAGCGACTTTGTGGGTAGGTAGGTTCCTTTCACACCTTAGGCACTAACTGCTCCTCCTGTCTGGGACACTCATCTGCCATGGAAAATGTTTCCCTAAAATACAAACTGGCCAAGAGTAACACACACACACACACACACACACACACACACACACACACACACGCGCGCGCGCGCGCGCGCGCGCGCGCGCGCGCGCGCACATGGACTGCTTCCTCCAAAAATAAGGATTTCCTTCACTGATCCATTCACAGGGTTCCCAGCTTCCTAAAGCAATTTGGCAAGTTCCAGAAAAACAAACTGAACTTCAAAAAAAGCAGTAAGGGCATGGACGGGAGAGTGGAAGCAGACAAGTGGCACAGCCGTGACCAGCCTCTACTTTGTAGTAATTAAAAAAGAAGTCAGAGAGAATGGATAGGAGCCGGAAGGCTGACTTATGCCTTAATAAGGGAGCATTAGTGTCCAAGAACCGGAGCACACATGATTTATGTGCCGTCTGTGTGAACTGATAACCTGGGAACTACTTGGTCATTCCACACACGAAACAGTTGATGTGTGAGGGGGCTGCTGGAGGAACCATGCAAAGCAAGCTCCTGCCATGTGCAGGGGGGAGCAGAAAGCAATGGAAGGAGGCTCCTGAGTGCTGGGACCAGCACCCTGGCGAAGTGGAGCCTGGGAGCACCAGAACAGGACTACAAGAGCCCATGAGTGCACAGCGTCCTTCACTACTGCACATTTCCAAGAGTCTAGTCTGGTTGGAAAGGAGGGCCTGTGAGATCCCAGCACAAGGCTCGCAGGAACTTGGAGGAGCTAAAGTGAGCTCTGCTACACAGATTTGGGCATGCAGAGTTGACAGAGAGCCTGCAAGAGTAAAGGATGAGGTAGAAGGGGAGGGGCAGGCTGTGGAATCTGTCATCCTAGGCCTAAAAGGTCAGAAAGCCAGAGTCTGGCTTGCCCAAAGTGCCTTTGTGAGAGGTACAAGATGATGGGTGCCTTGTCCTCCAAGGAATGCAGTCCTGCCCTAGCTGTGGCCTAGGGAGTAGAGGCTAGACCTAAGCCCCCACTTAACCCCTTGTGAGCAACCTTCACAACTGGGCATGGCAGTGCTACATCAGTGGGGGAAAGACAAGCCAAGTGGATGGCATCCCAGTTGGCCATGATTGGCCTACAGAGTCCTGCAGAGAAGTGTGGAGGGGACAGGCAAGAGAAGACCTAAACACAAAAGGAGTCAGGAGAGAGGGCACAGATTCAGGTTAAAGCTGTCTGTTCTTCACAACACATTCAAAGTGTGGAGGGGTCCAGAGACTGGCCAAGCTGCCTGCAGAGCACTGGTACACTGTGCAGGCCAAGCAGCTCCGACTCTCACTGTGTAGACACTTGGACCGCACTGAACAAAGCTTATGCTACCACCATGCTCACCAAAGCAGAGCTGGGAGGGGATGCTGCTATCGTCTCTCTCCAGCTAATGGGGGTCAGTTCTTACACCACCGAGCTCTGCAGAGTGCATTCATCCAAACTCTACCTCAGATCAGCAAGGAAAAGACAGAATACAGCAGTGATCTTCAGATACCCTCAATGAGCATGGTACAGTGTGGATGCACACAGATGATCAAGGAACCGATGAAAAACTCCAGTCTCCTTCTCACCAGCGAAATGGCAGGAGGGCCACAGGGACAGAGTGGAGGCTAGACCAGCCACCTGTACAGGTTAGCCATCCCCTGAAACCTTTTGAGAGTTGATGTTGAAAAAGTCTGAATTTCAGAGCATTTTGGACTTTGGAAATTCAGATGAGGGGGCTCAACTGGTAAAGTCTATGCAAATATCTCCAAATCCAAGACTCTGAAATCTGAAATGCTTCTGTCTCGAAGCATAAGGGATCTTCAGTCCGTGCCAAGTTCTGGTGAGGGTACAGAGCTGCTCAAGATTTGATTCAACCTTTCTGTTTGCTTTAAATATTTACTTATTTTGAATTTGATGTGTATAAGTATTTGCCTGCATGTATGTCTGTGCACCATGTGTGCACATGGAGGCCAGAAGAGGGGCTGAGACCCTCTGGAACTTGGATTATAAGCAGTTGTGAGCTGCCATGTGGGTGCTAAGTCCTCTGCAAGAGTAGCAAGGGCTCTGAACTGCTGAATCATCTCTCCAGCCCCCAATTTTATGTTTTAATTATCTGGTTTATAATTCAGAATATGCTAGTTTTTGCATAAAATTTCCCTAATAAATATCTCTTATATTAATAAATGCTACCAAATCAGGTCACCAATGTTTTCACATCTTCAAATTGTAAAAACTAAAACCAGAGCAAATGGAGTTCTCCTGCTCATCCTGTCAGTGAGATAGTCTGGGAATATGGCAATGTGTGGGGAGGCTGCATACACACCTGTCTTGGGATCTAGTGAATCCTCCTAGACCTGTACCAACAAAAATGTGTGCATGTGGGCATCCCAAGGCACAGGAATACCCATGGTCCCGCTACTCAGAACCACCTGATGACCTTGCAGGGGGTTCTGTACATTGGAATACACTCATGCATTGAAGAATCAGAAATCAAGGGAAATGCAGGAACTAAAGAATGCATATGACAGCATGGTGACTGTCTTAGTCAATGCTCTGTTGCTGTGAAGAGACACCATGACCACAGCAACTCTTATAAAAGAAAGCACTTAAGTGGGGGCTTGCTTACACTTTCAGAGGGTTAGTCTGTTAGTACCATGGCAGGGAGCATGGTGGCACACAAGCAGACACGGTGCTCGAGAAGTAGCTGAAAGTCCTACATCTTGATCCGCAGGCAGTGGAATAGAGAGTGACAGTGGGCCTGGCTTGGGCTTCTGAAACCTCAAAGCCTTCCCCCAGGGACACTTCCTCCAACAAGGCCACACCTTCGGGTCCTTCTCAAGTAGTGCCACTCCCCAGTGACTCAGCATTCAAATACATGAGCCTACAGGGGCCATTCTTATTCAACCCACCACAGTGACTGAAACAAAAGAAACAAGGCAAGAAAGTGGGTGACAAATAAACACGCATGTGCACACACACACACACACACACACACACACACACCAAAAACAAACAAACAAAAGAACACATATTAGAGTCCCTCGACAGAAAAGCCATGCTCCAGTGTCACAAGCTAAAACTGGCCATCTTAGGAGCATGAAGGACTTCTGGGTGTGTTCAGTGAGCAGTCTGTTTATTAAATTGTGTTTCTTCCCCTGCCTAAATTTCGCTAAAAGTTCAAAACTACATAAAATGATTTTTTAAATGCACACAACACGTGCAACATCCCACAACATTAGGCAAAACATGGTGTTGCTCCCCAGTGGTGCCAAGTCTTCCAGAGTGAAGAGCAAAAGCAGTGTTTAGAGCAGGTCTGTCATCGGGTGCCAGGGTCTCCCCCAGGGCACCGTGTGTACAACAGAGCTCAGAACAGGAAGGGCTGCTCTCCACACTGGACACAGCTGTGTCCTTCTGGGCACAGGATGAGAACACAGAAGGCCAGCAAAGAAAAGTCACCCGATAACAAGACGTGAAGTAGGGCTCTCCATGCCACCAAGTGCTCTCTACCAACCACTGAAGCCCCAGCAGGCTCCTCCTCGGATATCAGAACTGTTGTGCATACGTGTGCTTGTGTGTTCATGTGGTGTATAGACACGTCACATGTACATGCAGAAGCCAGAGGTTGCCATCAGGTGACAGGAGCCCTCTACCAATCTCCACGTTATTTTCTGTGACAAGATCTCTCACTGAACCTGGAGCTCTCTACTTGGCTAGAATGGTGACTGGCTAGCATGGCTGGCCAACGAGCAGCAGGGATCTGCCTGTCTCTACCCGTCCCTCAGCCAACTTTCCGTATGTGTGCCGGGGATGTGGACTCAGGTCCTCTTGCTTGCACGACAGACACTTTACCAACTTACGCCCCAGCTCTAGAACTATCTAGAAAACCACAAATACATCTTCATGGGAAGGATACTGAATGAAATTCCTGGCAGCCACTCATTTATTATGACTTAGTTTCATCTATAATTTTCTATTCAGACTTCCAAATCACAACTGATTTTAAGGTTTCTATCTGATGGTTGCTAACTTGAAGTCTCTGAACAAAACTTACCCCAAAGGACTGTGTTTGGGGTCAGGTGACTCTGGCTAAATCATTCACCTCTTTAAACACAGAAAGGATAGAATCCCAGCCGGCAACAAACCTGTCATTTCTGGATCTTTGGAGTCTCAAGCCTAGAAGATTCACTTCTTGGAGTGTGCGCATCTGCTTTTGAGGAACAACTCCCCTTCTCTCTGTATTCAGGGTCCTTGCTTGTCCCTCAGGGCAAAACTCTGTGCTTTCTATTTCCTTCCTGCACTCACAACTCCCACCTCTGTCAAAACAAGGCCGGCTTCCTGCTATGCCCAAGCAGCTCAGAAAAGCCTTGCTTTGGAGAGGAAGGTCAACCATGACCCAGACAGCTTAGAGCTTTGTGAACTTTCCAGGCAGCCAAAGGTGTTCCTACCAGAATCCTCAAGGGACAGCGGGGGCACAGGGAGAAGTCTGGGGAGTGGGACAAATTCAAACAAGAGTCCACGCCTGCATGCCGTGACCACACTCCTCTGTGGGACTGGGCAGGGAGGCTCACTTGAAACATGTCTCCCCTGGGGTAAGATCTCCAGGAAGCCTGACTCCAAAATCTGATGACTCTCCTGAAATGGACAGTGGGGTGTCTGCTGCCCCCAGAGTCCTAGCCCTGTGACTGCCTGACCTGCCCCAGCGTGGGCACCAATTCCCACACCCACACCTTAAGACACTGGTAGCATAGACTTCATCTCACAGTACCTGCGAGCCCAGGCCACGTCAGAGCCACATCCAAGCTTTCTAGATTGAAAACAAAGGCAGTATTTACAGCAGGCATGTCTGTCTGGAGCTAACCTGTGAGCTGTGGCCAGAAATCAGAGGTCACAGATCATGCTTGAAGAAAATCGACCATGTTTCCAGGGGTAGCTGATTATAAACAGTAATGAGAGGCCAGCTGTGAAGTGAGTCTTCATCCACCTAGGGCTGACACCCCTAGAGCGGCTGTGGGTGGCCGACGGCCATGTTGATGGCCAAAGCTTTCTTTACACAAGTAGGGAGGCCAGCTCTCACAGAGCAACCCCTGGGAGACCAACAGCCAGACCCACCAGTGGGGAGCCCTGTCACACCAGGTGGCTCAGGAGTGGCTGACTCTCCTGGTTTCCAAATGGGACACAGGCTAGCCAGGTGGAATCCCAGCACTTGAGAGGCTGAGGCAGGAGGATTGTTGTGAGCTCAAGGCCAGCCTGGACTACAAAGTGAGTACCAGAGGATCCAGAGCCACACAGCTACAAATCACTCGTTTCTGAGGAGGACTCTTCAGTGCTTCCTGGCTCAGGGAATCCCCGAGCTTTGCCCTTCCAGGTTCCTTGGATAGTCATTCAGGGGTCTCCTTCCTTGTCCACATCTCAGAAGGCATCCCTGTGACTACGTGTATAGCTCTCCCTAGCAGTGGGACCAAGAAGACTTTCCATGAGGCCTTCTAAGCAAGGGGGGGGGGGGCTCTCTCCCCACTCCTGTGGTGCAACAAAGAAAACAGCCCAAAGTGATCCAGTTCCCTAAAGGAGCCAGAAGCTTTCCGGGAGCAATGAGGCTCTGTGTCCCTTACTGCAGGGGGATGCCAGGGACCTCAGGTGACGACATTCTACAAAGTCAACTCTTTTGTGATCAAGGCTACATCAGGGTTACTGTGGTAACCAATGGACTAGCTTTGCCAAAGAGCTATGGGCTCCTGAGGGAAGGAATTCGGGTTCTAACTCTGTCCAACCTCCCACCAACCCAACACACCTTTCACGTTGGGTCAGTCAACTAGCACACACAGAACTAGAGGGGCCAGGCCTGCTCTTTCAGAGGTCATCTACAAAAGGAGGAGCCAGGCAGTGAGACAGGCATGTAAAGAACACAGGGCACTGCAGTAACCAGAGCATGTGCCACAGACCTGACTCCAGGTGACACCCAGCCGCAATAGGGTTGAATGACGCTTGTTATTCAGTGTTGGAATCGTTACTTTGCAAGCATGTCTGACTGGCTTCTGATGTGTTCCCAAGATGCCTGGGGGACACTACAGCCCATTTCAGAAGGATGGCCTTCTTAAAAGTCCCCCAGCTGCTGCCACCAGGCTTGCTGCCCCTATTAACTACCACTATGCATGCCCCTACTTAAAGAATGGAACAATCATTGCAGTTACATTTTCAAATATAAACCAGAATCATTAACAGTGAATTCTCATTTGCCAAGTTGCTACCAATCCAAGACAACTTGTAAAGCTAACTTTAACAAATGGTAAATGACACACTGACAGAGGTGGGCCATTCCAGGCTGCTGCTGCTGCTGAGACGTGAGTGTCCATGGCATCCTTCAGTCACTCAAGGTAAGAACAGAGGATCCTAATGAAGAAACCCTTACAGGATAGCATCTCTTTCAACCAAGAAATAGCAATGGAAACTTGAAACCTCAGTCACCTATCCCAGTGGTGTGATTATTGGTGCCTGGCAAACACCGTCTAAGAGAGCAAAGGAAGATGAAACTACCTACTGTGGGCACTCATGATCCACGACCAAAGGCAAAAAACAATCATGACGGTATGATTATGTGGCACCAGTACTTGAGGTACCTCCATGTTTATTTGTACATAAGATCCACATTCTCTCTCTACGTAGATCACGTTATTAGAACATTCCTTTGGGGCATTCAATCATGAGTGAGTTTCAGGTATTCTGTATTGAGCATACATTTTTCTTCCCAACAGGACATCACAACCAGCCTCCGAGTCAGCCCTCAGTGACTCTCCTGTTGGCTCCCTTCTCACCTGACATACAGCTGCCCCCTTGAACCCATTGGATAATGCAGATATAACAGCACATGCATTGTGAGGCTGGGCTGTGGAACCCGGGTGGCATCTTGCTCTCTAGTCATTCACTATGAGTATAGCCCAGCTGTCATGCTGTCGTGTAGAATGTCCCCATGACAGGAAACTGAGAGACCCCCTCCCCACAGCCAGCATCAGCTCAGTGTCACGCAGAGGGATGCTCTTGGGTGCTGGGGGTGGTACCAGGACACTCTGCCATCCAGGAAGTATTCTACCACTGAGCTACACTCTAGCTCCCTGTCCCGAACCTCACGACAGACCCTGAGTCAGTCACCTGGTAAGTCCCTTCTGGAGTCCGTTCATAGATCCTGTGAGATAATAGTGTTCGTTCTTTCAAGCCTGAGTTTGAGAACAATTTGCTACACATTCCTAGATGGCTGATCCAGGAAGTTTAATGGAAAGCCCCACTCCTGTATGACAGGCTGCCCAGTGGAGCACCAGGGTTGCCAAGGTTTGGGAGCAACTGGTTACACAACAAAAGTAAACTAATGCCAGGGTGTTCCTATTAAAAAAGAAAACCCACACTTCTGGCCTTGCACCACGCCAATGTGTCACCTACCACCTCAGCTCTGCGGCTGCCTCCACCTCAGCCAGCCCCAGCAAGAACAGCTCCTCTGGGAAGAGCTCACTACTCAAACAGCAGTCCTTCACCCAGCATGCCAGCATCCCCAGGGAGCTCTCCAGAAATGCAGCATTGCAAGCCCCACTCAGAGCCTGTGAATCAAATTCAGGATCCTAAAGACCTGAGATACAGTGACATTTGTGAAGCTCCAGCTGCAACAAGGCTCTCAACCTTGGCTGTTCTTTGGAATCAAGAGAAAGCTGTTAAATGCTGGTACCCAGAGGTCTAGGAGTGGTTCCATCCCCAACACCCCAAGAAAAACCACAAAATATATGTTGGCTAGGCAGAAGGCGATTGTGTTCTGTCTTAGTTGGGGTTTCTACTGCTGTGAGGAAACACCATCCTGACCAAAAACCAAGTTGAGGAGGAAAGGGTTTATTTGGCTTACACTTCCACACTGCTGTTCATTATTGAAGGAAGTCAGGACAGGAACTCAAACAGGGCAGGAACCTGGAGGCAGGAACTGATGCACAGGCCATGGAGGGGTGCTGCTTACCGGCTTGCTTCCCATGGCTTGCTCAGCCTGCTTTCATATAGAACCCAGGACCACCAGCCTGGGGATGGCACCACCCACCATGGGCTGGGCCCTCCCCCATTAATCACTAAATAAGAAAATGACTTAGAGCTGGATCTCATGGAGGCATTTCCTCAGCCGAGGCTCCTTCCTCTCTGATGACTCTAGCTCGTGTCAAGTTGACACACAACCAGCCAGTACACATACTGAAAGGGACCATCCCTCTACATGACACAGAGCTGATGCTGGCTGTGGGGAGGGGCCCAGTTCCCTGCCATGGGGACATGCTACAGGGCTCAGGGTGTGTCTTTACAGCTGGCTGTGCTCAGAGTGAATGACTTGAGAGCAAGATGGACCGCAGTGGTACCCACAGCCCAACCTCACAATGCACGAGCTTTTATTCCTGCAGTACCTACCTGATGGGCTCCAAGGGCCAGCTGTTGAGTTAGCATGCCTCCAGGTTAGAAATCAATACTGTGGGGCAAAGGGAGTCCTCCTCCACCTTGCAACCCACTCTAACTCCTTACCAGTGGGACCCAGGAGGCCCAGGTCTCTCCCGAGCCTTCCGCCCAGGCCTGAGAAGCAGCCCAGAGGACAGCTCTTGCTCTCCACTTCTAATCTCTTGAACCTCCCTGCCTCAGACACCCTTCCTGGTCTCTTCTGCCACCCTCCCAAATGTATCACACCCCTATCCAGGAACTGCTATTCTGGGCCCTCCTCCTGTCTCACTCTCCTCGAATTATTCTAATTATACACCACTTGGAACATATGGAAAGCACAGACAGCTCCCCTGTGCCCCCACCTGGGCTCAGCAAGGGCAGGTCTTTCACCTCACTTCCTTCCCACGTTTCATTTTCTGCAGAGATGTAACGTTTGGGACACAGCCTCTACGCCCTTGCCATCTCTCTGTCCTGTGGTCCCTACTCTCCTTTCACCCTATGTGTCCACAGCAGCAGAGATTCTAGCTTCCTCAGTGCAGGTGGGGAGTGTCTTTAGTGTTTCTCTGTGTTTTGAGTGGCAGCCCGAGGCTAAAGCATTCCTAACAGTACATTTGCTAACTGCTAGAAACTCAAACAACTTAATGTGTCTAGCCTCATAACTAGACCCTTTGGGAATATAGTACATCTATACTGGAAGAAAAGAAATCTGTCCCTTCCTAAGTAATGCCAATTACTTATTGACTCTTCCTAAAAGCCAGACACCACCCAGCTTCCCAAACATCAAAGCCACACTGGAGATCACCATCCTAATTTTCTGTTCCACAGTGATTGTCTTAACAACCACCCCAGAGTTCAATGTGGATGTGATGTCAAGTGAACTGCCTCAAGCCAGGAAGATATCTCACAGATATTGTTAGATTCCCTTAAAAATGTAAAACTATACTTCGTCCTCCCACCCTGTGAGTAAATTCACTGTTGCTGGGGCATAAAATCTGGAGTCCCAATTAATGGTTCTGATGCATGTGACCAAAAATATACATGCATACCACCATCTCCCTCTTAGCAACCATACCTTCTTGCCATAAATGAACCTGCTTGGGAAAATCTCACCTGTGACTCCCAGACAGTTGTCTCCAAATCCAGAAGACATTCTGTGACCTGGAGCTATAGATCCATTCTGTGATCCTACTGTAGAATGCAGTCCAAAGAGAAAGAGAAGCTTGCCCCTCGGCCTGCCCTTCCTCAGCATCTGTGGTGGCCCCACTGGCCTGGAAGTAGCCAGGCTCAACCCACAGGGCCCACCTGTCTTGCATCATGCTCAATCACATCTGGCCTTGGGGCCAGAACCGGATAGTGCTCCATCTCACTAACTCACCAGGCAAGCCCCTTGCCATTCCACAAACAGCCAGAACTTTGTGGGAAGCAGCCTTCTCGCCCTCTGCCTTCCATCACCAGGCTCTGTAGACTGTGCTCCAGTACCAGAGAGGAGACTCGGAAATGATCAGACCCAGCCTGGAGGCCTGGAGGCCTGGAGGCCTTCCCCGCTCCAGTCCTGCCTCTCACTGTGGACTACGACCTCAAGGTAAGTAAGGTTAAGCCACGACTTGCTGGTGTACACACCAGGGCCCTCCCACCACAGATCCTTTGTGCACTGAAACACCACTTGTAACCCTTCCCTTCCACCGAGACCTTCAGATAGAGCCAGCATCTCAGAGGGAAAATCAGTAGGCTATGGGATGTGGAGACATGTGTGTGTGTGTGTGTGTGTGTGTGTGTCTGTCTGTCTGTGTGTGTGTGTGTGTGTGTGTGTGTGGAGAGAGAGAGAGAGAGAGAGAGAGAGAGAGAGAGAGGGAGAGAGAGAGAGAGAGACTCGTTTTAAGGAGCTGGCTCATTGGCTTGTGGGAGCCAACAAGTCCAAACATTCCAGGATAAGCTAGGAGGCCAGAGCTCTGAAAAGAGCTAATGTTGCCACCCTCCATCCCTAACATAAGCCATCAGTACATCCCCAGCCCTCTTTCCACTTTTAACTTTGAGATAAGGTCTCACTGAACTATCTGGTGTTTCATCGACCTCTCTGTTCCTCTCAGACAGGGCACTAACAACAGACCAAGTAATCACTCCACCAGTCCTGGTGCTTTTGCCTTACCAGAGGGAGGGAGAGGTCTGAGAAGCAGATGCAAGGGGAAACGGCAGGAGACGCCCGGGCGGGCGGACAGGACATGGCGTGGGAGGGCACCGGGCTGCCTGAACGACAGCGCCAGAGGTGAGTGACTGACTCAGGCTGCTGTGACTGCACATTTGGGGGCCGGGTGCGCAGTTGTTGTGGGGAGATCGCAATGGGAACAGTCCCTGTCGGTGACCCGCAGCGGTGGTAAAGTGGTAGCTTTAAAAGTCACAGCTACATGTTGGATGCCAGATAAAGCATTTACCTTAATTGTTCTAGTATTAATAAAAACTCGGGGGTCAGAAATTGAGATAAAACCCTGATAAATCCAAAGAACGGTGGAGGACCATTCTGCTGACCCTACTCTCCACATTGCCAAGACCGAAAAGCCTGCAGTGAATCTCTCCAGGCCCTTCCTTCTTCCTCTCTGTGTCCCTCTATCTTCCTCTGAGTCTGCCAGAAAACTCCATGGTTCATTCTGGCCAGCTGAACGTGAACTCCGCCTTCGGAACCAAGGTCCAACTCCATTGGTGGTCTTGGAGGGACAACACAAACAAATCTCCTGCTACACTAGACACACATGGTGGAAAGAGAGAACCAATTCGTGCAATTATCCTTTGACCTCCACATGCATGCTGTGGCACATGCCACCCTCCAGTGAATAAAATGTAAGAATAATAATATAATTAATAATAATAATATAAAAGGTAAAGTGAACTTGAGAGCCACAGGGCCATATTTCAAAGTTTCTTTCTGTCCTTTGCTATCTCTGTGGTTTTCTTATCATGGCTGAGCTGCTGTTAACTGTGATCTTCTAGAGTTGGCCTTGGATGGATGAGAGACAATTGGCTTTGGTAGAAAAGAAGTTGCAGGATGCACATGTGGATCATTTTGGGTCCAGAGCTTGACCATATTCCAACTATTTTACCTTCTCTGCATTCTCCCACAGGAATTCTTATGCAGAGAGAAGAAAATATTTTAGAATGGATATTTTTGCCACACAGAGCAAAAAAAATTAAAGACCTATGTAGAAAAGGTTTCTGAACTGATTCTGAAAGGAAAATTAGGTCTTTGTCAATTAGCAGGAATAGACCCAGCAGAAATTGTAGTACCTTTTACTAATGCTGAAATTGCCCCATTATGGACAGGAAATGAACTAGCAAAAAGCTTACAGTAATATTTTTGGAAGATATCAGCAACAAATATTCCAAAAGCAAGAGACTTCAGTTTATAAGGAGAATTAATTGGATCCTTCCTCACATTGTATGGGGAACACCAATTTCTGGAGGCTTTACATTCCATACTGATGCAAATAAATCAGGGAAGGCAAGTTATAAGTCAGGAATTTTAAGTAAAGTGGCCCAAAGCCCTTATGATTCTGTTCAAAAGTCAGAATTATATGTTATTCTCATGGTATCATTAGATTTTCCAGAAAATCTTAATATAGTTACTGACTATCAATATGCAGAAAGAGTTGTTTTACATATTAAAACCACTGAACTTATTCCAGATGATTCAGAATTAACTTTGTTATTTATTCAATTACAAGAAATAATCAGAAAGAGAAATCATCCCTTGTATGTAACACATATCAGATCCCATACGGGTCTACCAGGCCCTTTGGCACAAGGTAATGATGCAATCAATCAGCTATTGGCAGGAAATGTGCTAGAAGCTTCAGAATTTCCTAAGAAAAAACATGTTAATAGCAAAGGTTTGAAGAAAGATTTTTCTATAACCTGGCAGCAAGTCAAGGAAGTTATAAGGAAATGTCCTACTTGTTATTTGTATAACCAAACTCCATTACCTGCAGGAAGTAACCCAAAAAGTACTTAAAGAAATGACACTGGGCAAATGGATGTGTTTCATTTTTCAGAGTTTGGAAAATTAAAGTATGTGCACCATACCATAGGTACATATTTAGGATTTCAATGGGAAACTGCTTTGAGTTCTGAAAAGGCTGACTCTGTAATTATACATTTATTATAAGGTGTGGCCATTATTGGAATACACATACAAATTAAGAATGACAATTTCTAGTGTATGTCTCTAGTAAAATAAAACAGTTTTTTTATATTATGACATAAAGCATATTATAGGCATCCCACACAATCCTACAGGACAAGAAGTTATAGAAGGATCTATTTGCACATTAAAATATATGCTTAATAATAGAAATGAGTAATAAAGACCCCAGAGATAGATTACACAATGCTTTATTAACTTTAAATTTTCTCAGTGCTAATGAGAAAAGAACAACAGCTGCAGAGAGTCACTGGATAATAGAAAAAAAAAACTACAGAGTTAAATCACCCTGTACACTTTAAGGATGTGTTGATCTCAGAATGCAAACCAGGATATGTGTTATGTTGGGGAAGAGGTTTTGCTTTTGTTTCCACAGGAGAAGAAAAGCTGTGGATACTATCAGAATGGATAATGATTTGATTTGAATGGGAGAGACCTCTTGATTAGGAAAGGAGATGATAGTTCATCTAACAGTGAGGTCATTCAATCTAAACTAACTTCAAGATGCCAAAAAGGGAAACTCCCCAAAGTTAGGGCTGGGACAGGGTTTTGTTTTTGTCTTTCCAGGAGAATAAAAGCATCCAACTAAGGAATCTGAAGACCACTGGACAAATGAGACATCTGAAGGAGAAGGGGAAATCATCTAGAGAAAATGTCCCCAAAAAAGAGTAAATTGGCCTAATGGTATACATTTCCAATAGGATAAAAATCTCATAAGTCTTCCAATGTTTTTTTCTGCTGTTCTCTACAGACATATAAGGTGATGGTCTTTTTGCAGTCCCAATTCAATTGAAAATTAAAGCTGGCTTTTGACTGAAGCATGACTCTCTCCTTCTCTAAACCCAATTATGCTTGTTAAAGAAAAATCCAAAATCTGTCTCATGTCTGAAGAGCCACCTGGTATGGGTCCAAAAAAAGGAGGGGTCTAGTCTATTGCCACTAATCTCATAATCCTTTGGTTTTATTTTGACTCTTTAACACTTTTCTTAAGGTATAACTATTATCTCAAAATCTATCTGTCTATCTGTCACATATATACATATACATATATATATACATATATATGTATATATATATACTTTCTGCCATGATATTAACGGTCATATAGAGTACTAACTAATTCTAGAAATAGGCTTCTTCTAGATTCCTATATGTGATTTCTGCCTTGAGTCTGAAGCAGGTAACTAGGAACTAAATTTGTGTACCTTGGATGTATTTAATAGATTGTGTTCCTTAAACCTCTCCAAGATCTGCTGCATATAACATTTAAAATGTCAGTTTTCTGCAGTGAATCATGACCATTCCTAACAGTGACCTCTGAAGTCTCCATAAGGATGACAGGGCCCCACAAAGATGGTTCTACCTAAATTGTGGTAACGCCACTAAGATGACAAACACCAACTAAAGATCAGCTTTGGACTACAAACTGCTCAGGAGAATTTCAAGGTGGTTAGCTGAGATGGTCCAGCCTCATAGACTACTCCAACCGGAACTTCAGATAAGCCCTGCAATTTCCCATCACACCAAGACTGGACCACTGCTAGTTCTCCCAGGAGTTGACCACTACCTCCATTTTCTGAGGGTCCCCTAAAGATGCCATCGACCCCAGACAACAGGAAGTAATTTTAAGAACACAACGCCCATCTTCCCAAGAGGTGGGGGTGGGTGGTTTTGGGTCATTCAGTGGATTATGGATGTTTATCATCATTTTGAGGGGTTGGTTACAAGTTGTTATTGGTCATAGTCAGGCAAGAAACTAAGCAAAGGAGATTAGATTCAGGGATTTCATTCTAAAAAGAAAAGGGGGATAGGAACGATAGGATAAAAGGGTAGATTATTGAATCTACTTTTAAACTAAAAGGCAACTACTAGTCTCAGATATTTTAAATTGGTAGGGATTTTTGTATATTGATACAAATTCAGTTTATTTTTGTTATACTGTATATATGCTTCTACTCTTGTTTAAATATATTTGTATACTTGAGGGAGCCCACAGAGGCTATCTAGTGAGATCTTACTCAGGGTCAAAGAATCTGAGCTTGCTTTATCCAGCAGGGCTGCATAATGGGATGATTTGATCATGGGTGTGGTTACCAGGTGTTTGGAAGGGTCTACATTTGACTGCACGTTATTGCTTTGCTCTTGTAAGGGAGAGGTCTTTTGCCTCTCCCCTTGGTGTTATTTTAAAAGCCCTTTTGAATAAACAAGGCAGTGACTGGATATTGATCCAGGGCCCTCCTGAAGCTATCCTGTGTCTCTGTCTTTCTCCTCATTGTCTAGGTCTATCTTTCTACCCACTATTTCCTAATTCCTCTTTCCTCCACCCAAGAACCCTTCAAAAGGTGGGAGCAGGTTGGAGATGGACTCCCACATATATTGATACAAATATGAGGTTATTTTTGTTATACCGTACATATGTTTCTATTCTTGCTTAAGTATTGTACCTATGCAGCTCATTTGAAAATTTAATGTAAAGTTCTAGTCCTTGAAAGCTAATTAGGATAATAAAGAAATAAAGGTTAGTAGTTAGTCATATATAATAATCAAACTTTTAGTCATGTTAGGTATCTTTACAAGGTCAAACAGATATATTTTAAATAGACAAACTGTCTTCAAACACTTCAGAGACCTGCAGAATATGACATTTAAAATGTTTTAATAACATAAGGCTTTTCATGACAGTGAGTCATGCCTGCTCCTGGCAGCACCAATCTATTTCAAAAGAAAAGATGATGGGCATCAAAGAACTTCCATATGGAGTTTTCTTTCATTTGTGACAAAGTTAGCCACTGGGCAAGAAACTTCCCTTGCCTCGACTGCTGACAGCATGCTGTACAAATTGGACAAGCAGGACACAAAAGAAGGCAACTGCCAAACTTTGCTAAGACAAGGTAGGACAGTTCTTCAAAATTTCCTACTTCACAGAAAAATCTGTCAGATATTCTAGGCCTATAGGCCAAAGATGGATGCCCCAATGTTGCAGAGGAATCTTGGGGTAACTGTCCAGGCAGCCAGCTGTCTCTGTCATTTCTATGGTTTTGGGAGTTGCTTGCTCTGTTTATCCAAATAATATTATATCCTTCTCAGGTCTCTGATGGGGTTGAAGATTAGATAGTTAATAGTTACAGTTTTCCTTAGCTATGATAGAAAGTAAATTTTGTACAAAACTTTGGACCCACCAAGAGAGGACAGATAATGAAGTATGTTCTTTAAATTTTCCAAATATAAATGGACTGGGCATTGTGAGTGTATTTCTTACTTGATAATTGTTCTTATTGTATATAGTTTCATTTTGTTAAAGTTAACACCTTTCCTTTTTATTTAGACAATACCTGATAATTGTTCTTGTTGTATACAGTTTTACTATGTCAGAGCTAAAACCTTTCCTTTTATTTAGACAAAAGGGGGGAAATGTTGCAGGATATGTGTTTGTGCTGTCACTCTGAGACCATCAATGGAGGTGGACCTTTGTGTGGAGGGCAGAGTTCATGTTCAGCTGGCCAGAATGAACCACAGAGTTTTCTGGCAGACTCAGAGGAAGATAGAGGGACACAGAGAGGAAGAAGGAAGGGCTTGGAGAAATTCACCTCAGGCGTCTTGATCTTGGAAACGTGGTCAGCCAATCATTCCTCCACTGTTCTTTGGATTTCTCAGTGTTTTATCTCAATTTCTGACTCTCAATTCACTAACACTTGAACAGTTAAGGCAAACGCTTTAGTCCTGGGAGTCTAATCCAGGTCATCAGGCTTACAAACAGGTGTTTCTACCCACTGAGCCATCTCTGCGGCCTAAGTTCAATTCCTGAACAGTCTAGCCCAGGGCTTGGGTTCACAGGCCCAGGTGCCCCCTGCTTCCCAGGTATGCCTCCAAGGAAACCCTGGAATCCATTTTTTAAATCTGTAAATAGAACAAATGCAACATCTACTTGTACAGTGACGGCTACATCAAGACAGGAAGTGCTGGACACAGGTTAGGACGCTCAGCAGGCAGAACAAGGAGCGTAACATTACCCAGGGGCACTGGGGCCATGGCTCAGTGGCAGAGCACTGGCCTCTCATACAGAAGGCCCTGAGTATCCAACACCATGAGGTAGACAGACACGTGTTAACCATTCAGTACTACTGTTTGTGATCCATTATAAAGAGTCCTTGTAACCTGGCATGGGTTGTCACAGCACACTGAAAAGGGTACTTATAAGGTGTCAGAAGATATGTGCACACACATAACCCACACCCCCTTTTTTTTCAAGACATGGTCTCTCTGTGTAGTCCTGGCTGCCCTGGAACTCACTCTGTAGAACAGGCTGGACTCGAACTCAGAGATCCACCTGCCTCTCTCTGACTCCTGAGTTTTAGGATCAAAGGCTTGCGCCACCACCACCTGGCAACACAAACCCTTTCTAAACTGAGAAAGGATTCAAATGAATAGATCTGTACTTTACATTTCTGAAATGTGAAAATTCGTGGAGTTGACACATTCCATTAACCATTCTGTGACCACCCAAATCTCTTCACAGCCAACTTCACGGGCAACAGCGATCACAGCACCCTCACATCCGAACACTGAGAGCTAGTCTACAAAGTGTGACGGGTTCCTCAGCACAAGGTGAGGTAGGAAGCAGGTGCTTTCCATACACAAGCACAACAACAGCAGCTGAGCACCCTCTGCAAAGCTCCCATGCTGACTCTGAGCAGATTTAGGGCAACAAAATAGGGCACTTCATGTGAAGAAGCCAGAGAGAGTTGTCAGTTCCTGACTGAAAGTGTGGAAACCTTTGATCTAGGATTATGAAGCAGATGAGCTGGTCAGCTTCTTACACAGTGACAAGCACAGTTTGTTTGAATCTGTCCATGAGCAGCGGGGACCGTCTTCCCTTCGCCTTTGATGCCTAAGTAAGAGGTAAGAGCCATGAACGGTGGGGACAACTGGAGTCCCTTGCCCTCTCCATCACCCCTGCTCTCCCGAGGCAGCTCAGACTCAAGGGAGGCCCTCCCAGACAATGTCTCTGCCTCAGCCCTGGCAGGTAGCCATCCCCAGATAATGTGACCTGATTTCCTAGCTCTTTGGTCTGGCCCACTGAGAGTGATTTCCCTCTCTGAATTCAGCCCAGGTAAGGCATAATTCACACAAATGCATATTTAAAAGCTGGACCAGATTCTTATTTGGAGAGCAGGGAATTTAGAGGACTCAAGCAGGGATTCTGAACCGCCTGCCGTACTGATCCTTCACGAAAATACATCTTGATAAAATATGCAATGATAATAATGAAAAGCCCCTTTGGGGGCCCAGGAGAAAAGAGAAACTGGAATCTATGTCAAAAAATGAATGTGACTGGGAGGAAAGTTATCACGCATATCCCTAAAAAATCCTCCAAAGGGTAAACATAAAAGGAACGCCTGCCACAATGCATCTCTGTCAGTGGAAAGGAAAGCGCCCTGGCCGTTACCACCCCTGGATCCAGTTCTCAACTGAAGGGTAAGGAAGTATGCACACCACCACGTCACTGTCCCACAGAGCTCACAGCAGTGGCAGACACGGCTCCAGTGGCCACGCGTGGCTCGAGATACTTGAACTGTGGCTAGCATTTAGTTTTATCCAACTTTGGCTCATTTAAACACACATTCTGACAGCTACACGTGGCTAGTGGCTACTGTATTTCAGTCACTCAATAAAATCACAACCCCAACTGACCAGTACCTTTCACTTTTTAAAAACAAAAGCCAGGTGTGGAGGTGCACACCTTTTACTCCAGCACTCAGGAGGCCGAGGCAGGTGGATCTCTGAGTACAAGAACAGCCTGGTCTACAGAGAGAGTTACCCTGTCTCCAAAAAACAACAACAACAACAAAGTGTGTGTGTATGTGTGTGTGTGTGTGTGTGTGTGTGTGTGTGTGTGTGTGTGTGATAGCTACATGTACTCTTGAGCCAGGGTATGCTCAGGTCAGAGGACAATATTCAGGAGTCAGTTCTTTCCTGTCCTGAGCTCTGGGAACTGAACTCATGTCAAAAGGCTTTCGAGACAAGCCCCTTTGCCTGCTGAGCCATCTTGCTGGCCCTTATTTTACTTTTTGAGTCAGGGGCTCTTTTCTGTAGCCCAGGCTGGCCTTGAACGCTCCTTCTTTCAGCCTACAGCTCCTAAATGCTAAGATTACAGATATGTGTCACCATGCCGACCTCCAAAGTCAGAGCTCTACAAGCCCCAACTGTGCCAAAACTCTATGCCTGTGAGACAACAGTACACAGAATACTAGAGGAGGTGACTCCAGAGTGTCATTTCCTGTCATTTTGTTCTCACTACCCCAGTGACACTTCTATTACACTCTGTCTTCATATATTATGAACTGTGCTTCCAGAAGATTCTGCAGCCACTAAACCTGAGTGCCACAGTCTCTCCCCTAAAGGTTTCAGAAACACTGCAAGGTAAACCCGGGGCTTGGGGACCGCCAAGCTTCACTGTCCTCCAGGCTGATAACTCAGGTAACACAGGTAAGGTGCCAAGCAGCACCTAGCAAATAGTGTAACACCTAATATTTTGTTAATGCTGACGGTAAAATCGGTGATGAAATAGAATGGTGCTACTACAATGAAGTTTGTGTTGGCAAAGTTGCTCTGGGTCCAAGTAGTTAATACCCATCCCCCACGCTGGGGTGAACCACCAGCTGACAGTTGGGACCGTGAGCTCTTAGCACCCACTGTCACCCTCCCAAGACACAATCAGGCAGACGGGCAGCTCAGTCCTCTCGTGGATGTCTGCTGTGTCCTTTCCTTGTGGTCCGCACCACACAATCTTTACTGCAGTTCCATACATGACAGAGCCCAGACCCTTTCCAACGTCTCAAGACTGCACCTGAGTCATCTGTCCCCGAGACACTCGGTCAGCACTGAGACAGCTTGAGGGACGTGGAAACATTTCACCCTCTGTTCCACCAGAGAGCCACACTTCCTGCCTCCTGGATCGCACTAGGTCGGGTCCCACAGAGGGGCCACGGTGGAAGGGCCTCGGAGAGGCCACAGCCCTTTTCAGTAATAAGATGGGTGTGCAAGACTGTGTTTCTCACAAAAAGGTAAATCACGTTCTCAGAAAAGCTGCTCTGCACTCACCACTCCAACTCTGCCCTGTCTCCCAAAGACAATGCCCACATTCTCGAAATCCAAAGGGCACCTCCACCAACTTTACATTAGCACACCAATGGCCCAGAATCCCCCAGGCATATCTCGGCAGAAGTTCAGTGGGGTTCTGTGGAACTTGGGGGTTGTTTTTCTTTTATAGCAATCACCCACCCAATCTTTCACAACCTAGGGTCTATTCCCTATGGAAACCCCTTCTGTGAAGCTCTGAAGACATGGCATCCATCTTAGCACTGGCAGGAATCTAAGTCTAAATCCACCTACGGGCTGGAGAGATGGCTCAGGGAGAAAAGCATTTGCTGGGCACGAGTGAGGACATCACATCACACACACACATCACATACACACACACACACACACACACACACACCACACATCATACACACACCATACACACACACGTCTCACACACACCATACACACAGAAAATAAAAATTAAACCCATTAAGTGACAGTGCCAAGGTCTGCATCTTATAGTCCCTTCTACCTATGAAAACATGTCCATGAGTGTCCCAGGAGAACACTGATCTAACTAATCATTCTGATTTAGAGCTAGGGAAATGGGATTAGGATGTGATCTCCAGAATCACATTTGTACTCTTTCTAGGAGTGAGAAATGGAATCTCCACACTAGAAAAAGCCTAGCAATCTCCCCTATACATTATACACGCCCCTTCTGTGACACGGGTATTTATTCATGAGAATGGGAACTATGTCCCCAGGAACTCTGTGAGCAAATGCACAAATACTCATGGCACTGTCTTTCATAATAACCAGCAACTAACAAGAAAGCTGGGCTGTAACCCACGTACCCAGGAACAGGGGGATACGCAAACAAACTGGCACACACACACACACACACACACACACACACACACGCCTCCTGAACATAACTCATCAGTAACAAAATGGAATTACTGAGTGAAAAAGACACTTTATTCAGAACTGTAGAAATCCGTGTAAGACGTTCCACCAGAGAGCCACACTTCCTGCCTCCTGGATCGCACTAGGTCGGGTCCCACAGAGGGGCCACGGTGGAAGGGCCTCGGAGAGGCCACAGCCCTTTTCAGTAATAAGATGAGTGTGCAAGACTGTGTTTCTCACAAAAAGGTAAATCACGTTCTAAACTGACCTATGGTGAAACAGAGCAGTGGTTGCCCCTGGGAAGTCAGGGGCTGGAACTGACTAGTGGTGGCCATGAAGAAACCCAGGTTGATGTTGTATTATCCATCTTGATAAAGACTGTTACACAGTGCAAACGTCAAAACAATGTGCAGGCGTATTTCCCTGTCATGTACCTGTTACCCTAAGAACACATGAACACATGTTGAACACTAATGAAATGTGAGTTGAAAAGTCTACAAGTGACCCTGTACTAAGACTGTAACTTAATTTAAAACACGTGAAGCAACACACTGGATAGACAGATGGCTGGCTAGACGTGTAAGAAAGCCAATAGAGCAAAACGTTAGAAAATCTACCTATGGGTCTTTGTTTTTGTAGCCCAGGCTGGCCTCCAACTCCAACTTCTCCAGCCTCCTCTACCTTCTGAGTTCTGAGATTACACAAGCATGCCACTGGGCCCAGCTAGGTATTTTCATGGTCCCTGTGGCAACTTTACTAAATGGTAATTTTTGTTTGTTTGTATGTTTTAGTGGGGGCTGGCTGTGCTGGTGCATGTCACAATTCCAGCACTTGGAAGAAGGATCGCTTCAAGTGTGAGGCCAGCCTGGTCTACACAGTGAGAGATCCAGACCAGCCAGGGCTACACAGGAAATCCTTTGTAAGGCAGCCATGGCCACCAAGCCATGGGACCACACAGCTTCAGCTCTGATGTAAGTGAGGCGTGGAGGGACACAAGCAGCTTACAGAACTCCCATCACGCAGGCCTGTTTCCCTGCAGACAAAGCAATTACTTGAAATCAAGCCAAAAATTCCCATTTCAGAGGGAGAGAAAGAACTGACTTGTCGCCCCAATTTATTCTATTTCAATTCCTGCACCAAATCCATTGGCTGACCACACAGTCCACTTCATTTGCCCCTCGTCCATGATGTCAAAGACAAAGACAAAACAAGCCGGTGGCCTGCCCCACAAATGCGGGCACAGCGAGGTTCCCAGCTCAGGGCTGGAATCGCTCAGGCCTCATGAAATCGTACAGATGGCAGAAGAGTATGCCAGCTCACTCTAGGGTCACACGGATTCACTGAGGTTAGAGAGCACACACCATACAGCTTGTTGCTTAACCTCTGAAGGTGGGAGGCTGGTGACGTGTGTGTCACCTGAACTTCCCCAGAATTCAGCTGATCTGAAGGTAAAATTAGGAATCCTGGCGGCCACGGGTATATTGGGTTCAGTGGCTCTACCCACAGACTTGCAGGCCGCTCACATTACACCCGGGCTTCCTTCCTGGAAAAGGCTTATCCTGAGATGACACCCCATGGTAGGGGTTGGGAGACACCTGTTCTGACCATTCGCCCAGCATCTGAAAACGGCTGTGTGGAGAAGAAGCGGCTGCTGCTGGGTATCTGGGCGGCCACTCACATACAAAGATCTGTGCCAGACTCTTTAAAAAAACAAATAGTTTTTGTCTGTAAACCCCTAAACAAACTCACTGACACCACCCACCGCCCACAGGGGGCAGCTGAGAGCCGGCAGCCAAGAGGCAGCAGGGAGCACGCGCGGGGCTAACCTTGCCCTTGCGCGATTCTGGCCTCCAAAGATAGCGGTGCCGCAGCGGACCCGGAGCACTAGCCTGAGAGTCAGGCTTCCTCTCGGCCCAGAACCCATGCCCACCCTGACCTGTCCCGTGCCTAGTTAAGTGCGTTACGACAAGGCAAGAAAAATCCATTTCAGTAGTGGGGGGGGAAAAAAACCGTTTCTGGTGCCAGGGACTCGGCTCCCCGGATCTCCACCGAGTCTCCGCGCGTGGCCCGTCTGCTTTCAAGAGTCGCACACCTCTGCCCTGGGTCAGCCCACCTCTCCGGGAGCACGTGGGTGGTGGCAGCTCCCATCTGTTCCGGGCCGGGTACCCACTAGTCTCTGGTCCTAACCCACCTGTAGCCTCCGAGCTTCCCTCCGCGTCCTCCCAGTAGTTCCTGCGCCCGCGGAGCCCATGACCGCCCCCCCCCCCCCCGCCCCCGCGCAGACGACCCGACCCTCTGTCTCCCCAACGCGCTCGCGTGTTTTTTTGTTTTTTCTCTTCATCCTAAAAAAAAAAAAAAAAGTTGGCCCAGAACCTGGCGTCCCATCGATCGATCCCCAACCCCACGCGACCTGGACCAGGGGGCTCGCCTGGCAGCTCCGAAGCCCTGAGGTGCCAAGAGGAGCTGTCGCCCTGCTCACCAGGATCAGGAGCGGCGGAGCCAGCGGCCTCTGCGCGCCACCTCGCCGCACGCCCACCTACCTCTGGGGACCAGTGGCGGCGACCGTGGCGCGGGCTCCCGGAGACAGCGTGCTGCGTCCCGGGATGAAAGTTTGTGCCATGCAGAGCAGGGCGGCGCGCCGACGACGGGGCCCCGGGGGTGGGGGCAGAGCGCGGGGCGCGGCCGCTCGCGTGTCGTAGGTCCCTCGGGCGCTGGCCGCGCGGGTCCCTCCCGGGAGCCAGTGGCCGCCGCGCTCCCGCTCGCTGCGCCCTGCGCCCTGCGCGCTCCGACTCTAGCCCCGCCGCCCCCACCCACCCACCCCACCCCACCCCGCGCCGCCGCCGCCGCCGCCGCCGCCGCGCGTCCGCCTGCTACACTTCCTCTTCCTCTGAACTCATGTGCAAAATATGCTGCGCTGCATCTTCTTGGTGAAGCCCAGCGGCCCCTGGCAGTCGGGCGCGAGAGACCCGTCAGCCCCGTGCGCCGCCAGCGCTCCGCAACCCCGGGCCCTCCCCCAGTCTCCTTTTCCCAGTCCCGGGCTCTGGAACACGCTTAGGGGAGCACCGAGATTCCAGACAAGATTCTGGGAAGGCGACCGCCATCAGCATGCTGATGGCCAGGGTGGGGTGGAAAGCTGGATAAAGGTCCATTCTCGACCCATTCCACAGGTGGGAACGTCCCCAAGCAGCGCGCATGCTGCCGGGTTTATCTCTAGGCAAGTAGTGCTCAGGGAGAGAAATAATGCCACTGGCCTCAGCCTCTCTTACCCCACCTTATCCAGGCATTCAAAGATTTAAAATCTTGAGGGGACTGGGTTATCTTAGCCTAGCAAGATGGGTTCCTCAAGGAGAAAATTCCATAAACCAAAGTGAAAATGTACTGAAATAGTGTCTCCTTGAGGCCAGTAAAACAAAACAGAATTGCCATGCAGGGCTTGAGAGCAGGAACCCTAGAGACAAATGGTCAGGATGGATTCCTGCCTTCTGTCCTTACTTCAAGTGGCACTTCCTCGTGCATTATTAAATGGGAAATGCTTGGGAGCACTCTGTAACTGGGCTATTATCGTTATTATCATCATTACCATAAGGGGCTGAGATCTAATTGATTACCCTGTTCTGGTTGGGCAAAGAAGGGTCCTTAGGCAGTGGAGCAGCGCGGTGGAGGGCTGATCTAGGCCCTGTGTTTTAATGAGGTCCGTCTGGTACTAATAACACCCGCCAGGGGGAGGAAGCACTGTCTTATTTGCAGGGACTCCTCTTGTGAGAGCGTCTCCGGGATTTTCTTTCCTGTAACCATCTGTTTTCTACTTCCCACCACCATTCCACCCGACTCGTGTTCTTCTCCACCTTCGCCTCTCCACTCCCACTTCCTGGCACACCTCCCCACCTCTGCCCACATTTCCCCATCCCACTTCCCATCCCCACTGCCCCACTGGGAGAAAAAAGTAAGCCAGGACAAGGGTCCGAGCACCCCTACTGAACACTTATTTGTGAAGTCAAAGGCAGGTTTCAGCTAAAGAGCTGCCTGAGACCTGAAAATCGGGGCTCTCACTGTGCAGAGCCCCGGATGCCCCGGACGTAAGGAGGGCAGCCCCCGACAGTGGTCAGTCACAGAGCTCTGAAAGGAGAGGCAGAGAAGAGAGACTATTTTAAAGCAAATTCTTTCTGATTATAAATTTCGTGTAATTTTATTTTAGTATGTGGTTTGGGTTCTTTGTTTTGTAAACACTGGGTCCTTGGGGTTAATAAGATAGTCTGGCATTTTTCCATTTTCCTCCACTCAGTATTGTCCTTGGTGCTTTGTATTCAAATGTCTTCAATGAATTCTTTCACCGTCTGGCTCTTCATTTTTTAGTTTTAGTTTTGTTTTGTTTTGCTTTTTCTTGATCTTTCTATACATCCTGATGCTTCCTACTTGGTACAGTTTTCGATAAACATGTATGTAATGAACTGAGCTCTTTACACCCAGCTCTTTGAAAGCCCTGTGTGGCCTATATTCAACAATTACCGACAGTGTTCCGATTCTCTTTTGCCTGTGATGCCTGATAAGTAGCTGAGCCTTGGGTTCACTTATGTCGTAGAGAAAGCAGCCTGGACTGCTGTGGGCTGGCTCGTTAGGGGACAGACCCTGGGCAGCTGGGCCTTACCTCTAACTGACCTCATCTACCCAGCCTCAACCCCAGAGATGCTGGAGCTGTATCCTGGTGGGTTACCTTGGCAACCTCACAGTGTCGTCTGTTAGAATGTCCTAGGGCGGCAGCTCTTAATTCTATCACAGCAGTCTCTTCAGGGGGTTGTGTAATAGTGCTGTTTTTCTTCTGCTCACACTTCCTTCCCCTATGATTTCACACTAAGTACTTGTGAAGGGAGCCGAACACGAGAAAAACCAAGCTATTACCGCACAACAGGTCACAGATGCTCCCTGAACTGGGATCCTGCCTCCTGGAAGCTGCTATAACACAGGCCTGAGTTAATGGGGAAGCTGGTTCTCCTCACATCCTCTGGGAAAAGGAGGAAATAACCCATGCTAGGCAAGTATAGGAAGGTAAACCCACCTCAGCTCAAGGGAAGGAGTGTCCTAGCTGGAGCAGTTTAACCCTGGCCTTGATGTACTCCTCATCTGGTGATAATCCAGCTACAGGTACCAGCAGCTGGAGCAGTTTTGCAGCCCTCTAACTATGCTGATCCCAAGGCATCCCAGGTATCCCAGGACAGCCTCCTACCCTGCCCACCTTTCCCCACACAGCCCCCAAACCACAATTCCACCCGAGTCAGGCCCACCCTGTGCCTTACTTATCCCCGACTAACTCCACTTCCCCTGACTCTGAAGATGGAAGGAACAACCTGGGACAGAAGGTAGGCCTGGCGAAAGCACGTGACATGAAGGACTGTTGCCTCATTTATTCATAAGACCTGGAAACCCAGAGCTTATGCCCATCCCGTGAATGGCACTCGGGGCTGGAGGGAGACGTAAGTCACCTATGACCCGTGAGATAGTGTGGTGATGTTTTGTGTGTACTCTAACAAATAAAGATTGCCTGAAGATCAGAGGACAGAGCCAGCCACTAGTTACCCACAGAAGCAGGCAGTGGTGGCACACATATTTAATCCCAGCACTTGGGATCTCCTGCCTTTGCTCCCAGGACTTGGGAGGCACACATGCTTTTAATCCCAGCACTAGGGAGGTTGAGACAGGAAGTGATATGGCTGGGCAGAGAAAGGAATATAAGGCGAGAGGAGACAGAAGCTCTTTTCAGCTGAGGAGTTGGTGAGGTGAGAAGTGGCTGTGGCTTGTTCCTTTGTCTCTCTGATCTTTCAACATTTACTCTGATATCTCGCTCCAGGTTTTTATTAAGACCAGTTAGGATTCGTGTTACAAGACAGTCATCACTACAGTGACTACTGGACAGTGAGGTCACTCTGGCAGGTGCTCCACAGTCCATGGTTATGGGAAGATGGTTCCATGCATGGTGGCTGTGACTCCTGCCATAGACAAGGTGGTAGAGGCCCCAGGGCTATGGCTCCTATGTAGTCCCTGCCCTTTGTTTCCCGTAATGGAGTGGCTATGGCAAACTGGTTCCTCCTGGTGACGCTGGAACAGAGCACACTTCAGACAGTGTGGCAAACCTGAGTCTGTCTTGGGTGTGAGAATGTGAACTGGGGGGGGGGGGGGGACAGGGAGCTTGTATCTTTGCATATGTATTGATCTGCACAGGCCAGCAACGTTTGTCCAAAGGAGTCAAACCAGTATTTTTAAAAAGCCGTCCACAGGCGTCACCAACTGGAGGAAGTGTTGGACGAGAGCCAAATACGCCATTCATCTCCACGCAGAAGACAAAGTACTGTTATTCTGACCTGAGTCTGCTCCCCTTTTATCTCTGAATTCCCAGTCTGTGTGACAGGCAGTTCAGGGGACAGAGGCCCTCCTGTGGCTGAAACAGAATTTGCTCCCTAGAGCAAAGAGCCATTAGAGAGTGGATCTCAGGAATAATGTGAAACACTCTGCTGTTTACATCTTGTTCCCTCACACAGCCTGAGGAACTGCCTGGCTTTGCCAGTACCATCCACATCCCAGAGATGACAGCAGAAGCATCCACTCCCTTCAGGATGTTGGTTTATATTAGTGAATAAGTTATATTGCCAGAGATTCGATATATATGCATGATGGCCAGCGTGTGTGTGCGTGTGTGTGTGTGTGTGTGTGTGTGTGTGTGTGTGTGTGTATCCTCTACGTTCCCCCGATATACAGAGGGCGTGGGAATCATCACCAGTGCCTGCATCAGCACCTCTCATCACTGATGGAGTGCCTGAAGGTGGCAGGCACCTAAGGGAAGGAGGATTTAGAGCAGGTTCAGGAGATGCGGTCCATCAAGGTGGGGAAGCCATGGTGGAGGGCGCTTGCTCATATCTGAGGCCGACAGAAAGCAGAGAGAAGGCGTGAAGCAGGAGCTGATTACAAATTTCAAGGCCCACCCCGTGCCCCACTTCTTCCACATAGGCCCCGCCCCTAAAGTTCACCCTCACCAAAAACAAAATTACTATCAGCAGGAGACCAAAAGGCATGGGTCTGTGGGGGTATTTCACACTGAACCATAACAGTACGTGGACGTTAAGAAATTATCTGTATACAGCAATTGCTACAATTTTCCTTCCATCCCCTTCCCTCTCCATCCCGCTGTTCTTGGCTACACGGAACTCTTGCCATCAGTTTAGACGTAAAGAAAAACATAGATTTTACGAGGGAGAGTTAGTACAATAACAACCAAAAAAATCTTTGTTTTTGTTTTTGTTTCCAAAGACAAGGTCTAAATATAAAATGAAAAGGTGGAAGAAAGGAAATCATGCAGACCATCACCCAGTGTCTTGTCTTATTCCTACACTGACGTTACTGCCTGGGGGTCTGATCAGGTTGTTTTCTCTGCCAGTTAAAGAATTAAACGGTAAGAAAAGTCTGAGCACAAAGGTAGCATCAGGGAAAAATCTCAGACGCAGCAGCCAACCAGTGAAGAAAGGCACTCATTAAGGGTGAGGAAACACCACAGAAAGGCCCTCGGAAGGCAGAGCCTGCCCGCCCCGGAGGGCTGAGGGTTTAAGGGGCTTTTGAGGGGGGCTTCGTTCCCTAATTTAGGGTTGGCCAGTTTGTACAAAGACGGGGAAATGGACAGGCCCACAATGTTAGGTAAATGTGTCCCAGCCTTGAACTTGTCAGGACGGACTGCCCGTTGTATTGGCTGGAGGAAAAGCCCACAAGGCTTTGTCTCTGGTCAGGAGGGGAAGGGAGAAGGCAGAAAATTTCCATCATTACTATCTAGCTGTGGCCCCTTTTCTCATCTGTCTGCCTATCAGGGATCTGTCAAACGCCTAGTCCCTCGCTCTCGCTATCCCTGCCATACACACACACCTGCCAGGGGCCGATGAAAGCCTCCAGAGGAGAAAGGGGAAGCAGGGAAGAGGGCATGTCAGAAGCAGGTGAGGGACAGCTCCAGGTCTGACTGGAGGCAGAATTCACAGTGCACGACCTGCTGGCAAATGCTTCGGAATTCTGCACTGCTGCTCTGTGTTAGGGAGTATTATTTTAAGGTGTGTTACTTTTGTTTATGTTGCATTTGTTTAACTCTGGGAAGCTGTGTTACTGTGCCTGTCTAAAACACCTGATGGTCTAATAAAGAACTGAACTGCCAATAGTGAGGCAGGAGAAAGGATAGGCAGGGCTGGCAGGCAGAGAGAATAAATAGAAGGAGAATTCTGGGAGGAAAAGTAGAAAGAAGTAGCCAGAGAAGGAGGAATGAGAGGAAGGGGGAGGACTTCAGGGGCCAGCCACCCAGTCACACAGCCACACAGCCAGACACCGAGTAAGAAGGAAAGAAAAAGCATACAGGAATAGAGAAAGATAAAAGCCCCAAGGCCAAAGATAGGTGGGATAATTTTGAGTTAAGGAAAGCTGGCTAGAAACAAGCCAAGCTAAGGCCAGGGGTTCATAATTAAGAATAAGCCTCCGTGTGTGATTTATTTGGGAACTGGGTGGCGGCCCCCTAAAAGAGCAACAACAGCTCTGCCCTTAGAGTCTAGGAAGAATCTGTGCCGGGAACACTAGACCTTCATCAGGGAGACAGGCTATGCGTTGTCCATCCCCCAGTGGCACTGACAATGAACTCAATCAGCAACAAGGACAGCAACCTGGGCAGCATCCAGAGACTAGCGGCCACTCCAGATTCAGCCTTCGCAACTTCACTGTTTCCGTCAGCTCGTCTTGGGGTTTCTGTTGCTGTGATAAAAACCATGACCAAAAGCGACTCGGGGAAGAAACAGTTTAGTCAGCTCACAGCTGTAGTCCAGCACGAAAGGAAGTCTGGAAAGGAACCCAAGGCAGGAACCTGGAGGCAGGAGCTGATGCAAAAGTCAAGGAGGAGGGCTTGCTCCTCACGGCTTGCTCAGCCTGCTTTCTTATACAACTCAGAACCACCCGTGCTGAGCAATAGCTGAGAGTTCATATCTCGATCCACAAGCACAAGGCAGAGAAAGCCATCTGGGAGTGGCATGGGCTTTTGAGACCTCAAAGCTTTCCCCAGAGGCACACCTCCTCCAGCAAGGTCACACTTCCCAATCCTTTCCCAACAGCTCCACCAACTCTGGACCAAAGAGTCAAACTGTGAGCCTACAGGGCCATCCTCACTCAAACTGCCACCAGACGTGCCCAGGTCCCTGTCAAGTTGACAAGCCAGTACAACCTGACTAAAGCACCTCAGGGAAGGAAGAGTTTGTGCGGGCTTGGAGTCTGAGAACACGGACACCATGGCATGGGAGGCATGAGTCAACAGCTCTACCTGTGGTGGCAGGAGAATGAGGTGACCGGTCACACTGGGTCCCAAGTCAGGAAGTAGGAGGGAGGAACGCCAAGGCACAGTTTGCTTTTCTTTTCTCCTTTTATCCATTTCAGGACTCCCGCCCACAGGATGAGTCTTCCCTCCTCAGTCAGTCCGCACTGGAAACATCCAGAGGTGTGTCTCCTAGATGCTTCCAAGTCCAGTCATGGTGGGATGAGATGAACTGTCACAGTCTTCATTTAGCCTATGGCGGCAGAAGACCTTGGAGTAGAGGGTAAGGTGTGATCTCCGAGCAGCCTCGGGAAAGTTGCTCACATCTCTGTCCACAGTCTGCACCTAGAAGAGCCTTTGGGGACCAGCTCAGAGTCCCTGTTACAAGGCAGCATTGTAACCATCGTGTTTGTGTTTGTCCCATTCTAGCTCACGGTATTGGGAGAGGTCATGGTGAATTATGAACACAAGTGGGAATAGTATTGAGGTAAAATCCTCCCGCTTCTCTCATGCTGAAGCAGGGACACTGGTGACATTCTAAACAATGGCTGCTGGTCAGTCTAGGCTTCCTGACTGACCAAGGTGCTGCCCTTAACTGACCTGTACTGACTACAACTAAGAAACGCTTGCCGGCCAGCAGGTGAGAGACCTGGCTGCAGGATGCACCACCACTGCCGCCACCCACTGGATTCTGTTCCCCCAAAACCCACTCTACCTCCCGAACCTACTCACCTCATCGTCCTCCCCACAGCCAGCCCTCCCCGCAACTCCAGCAGACTCCACAGGCACAGGCACAGCCCACACCAGTCAGAAGAACCAGAGGATACCCTAGATCTAGGCACACAAACCTCACCTGAGACAACCCTACTGGACCTGAGGACCAGTCAACCACCAGAACCCTTGGACATTCAGGCCAAAAGACAATAAAAAGAAGATAATAAAGGAATAAAACACCCATCCAAAAAAGACAACACAAGAATCAACACCCATACCTATAATCATCCTAAACCCAGATGTGTAAACGCCAGTGTAAGAATACGTTCAACAACATAAAGAGCAATACGGCACCACCAGAACCTAGTGATTCTACAACAGCAAGACCTGAACATCCCAATGCAGATGAAGCAGAAGAAAACGACCTTAAAAATAACTTTATGAAGGTGATAGGGGCCCTTAAAGAGGAATAAAAAACTCCCTTAAAGAAATCGAGGAAAAGACAAACAAAAAATTGGGGGAAAAAAACAATAAATCCCTTAAAGAAAGCCAAGAAAAAACAATCAAACAAGTGAAGGAACCAGTTCAAGACTTGAAACTTGAAATAGAGACAATAAAAGACAAGCTGAGGTAATTCTGGAAATGGAAAAGCTGGGAACATGAACAGAAGCTGCAGATGCAGCATAACCAACAGAATACACGAGATGGAAGAGACTCTCAGGCATTGAAGATACAATAGAGGAAACAGATTCATCAGTCAAAGAAAATGTCCAATCCAAAAATTCCTAGGCTGGGCGGCGGTGGTGCACACCTTTAATCCCAGCACTTGGGAGGCAGAGTCAGGCAGATCTCTGTGAATTCGAGGCCAGCCTGATCTACAGAGCGAGATCCAGGACAGGCAACAAAACTACACGGAGAAACCCTGTCTAGAAAAAACAAGCAAACAAAAAATTCCTAACACAACACATTCAGGAAGTCTGGGACATCATGATCACCAAACACAAGAAAAATGGGATAGAAGGAGGAGAAGAATCCCAGCCCAAAACACACAGAAAATATATTAAAAAACAAAACCATAGAAGGAAACTTTCCTAACCTAAAGAAGGACATGTCTATAAAGGTACAAGAAGCTTACAGAACACGAAATAGGCTGGACCAAAAATAAAGTCCCCTTGACACATAATAATCAAAATGTACAGAACAACAAAAAAAGAATATTAAGAGCTGCAAAGGAAAAAATCCAAGTAACATATAAAGGCAGACCTATCAGAATTATACCCAACTTCTCAATGGAGACTCTAAAAGCCAGAAGGTCCTGGACAGATGTTCCACAGACATTAAGAGACCACAAACGCCAACCCAGACTACTATACTCAGTAAAACTTTCAATCACCATAGATGGAGAAAACAAGATATTCTGTGACAAAACCAGATTTAAACAACACCTATCCACAAATCCAATCCTACAGAAAGTACTAGAAGGAAAACTCCAACCCAAGGGTTAGCTGCACCCACAAAAACACAGGCAATAAATAATCTCACACCAGCAAAACCCTAAGAAGGGACACACACACACACACACACACACACACACACACACACACACTACCACCACCAAAAACAAAAAATTACAGATATTAACAATCACTGGTCATTAACATCTCTTAATATCAATGGACTCAATTTGTCAATAAAAAGACACAGGCTAACAGAATGGATACAAAAACAGGATCCATACTTCTGCTGCATACAAGAAACACCTCAGCTTCAAAGACAGACATTACCTCAGAGTTAAAGATTGGGAAAAGATTTTCCAATCAAATGGACCTAAGAAGCAAGCCAGTATAGCTATCCTAATACAAAGCATTAAGCTAATTCATCTTTATTAATAAAAATTTGGGAGTCAAATATTGGGGAAAGAACCTGAAAGATCAGAGAACATGGAACAGCCGTCAACTGCTTCCTATATCTTTCGTTCCTCTGTCCAAAAGGGCTGAGATCCTTTCAGCCCTTCCTTACTACTTCCTGTCTCTTCTCTATCTGCAATTCTACAAACCTCTATAGTCAGCTAGTGGCTAGCTCTGCCCTGACTCCAAGCAAGTTTATTTGTCAGAACACAATCAAAATATCATACATTTCCCCCTTTTTGTCCAAATAAAAAGCAAAGGTTTTAGCTAATATAGTAAAATTATATACAGTAAGTACAAAAACTATATACAAGCAAGAATTATATTAATAACGTCTAGTCCATTTGCATTTGACATATTCAGAGAAAATACTTCATTATCTTGGTGAGTCCAAAAAGTTGTACCTAATTCACTTTCTATCTTAACTTGCATTACCAACCCCAAACTATCTTTTTATGTAAAAAGTCAGTGAAGGTTTCTTTTGGCCATTAGTAAATGACTAAGTTCTCTTTTCCAACTTCTTCAACTCTGTCCCAAGCAAGCTTTGAACTCTGTTCAAAGCTGCTGCATGGCGTAGAGCAAGGTGTGGTCATTATGCACAGACTGTCTTTGTACGTCAGCATAATTGCCCTCTCCAAAAAGTTCGTCTTGGGAGATTTCAATACCTCTAGCCCCACTTTATTGTTCAATGGTCATAGCTCATCTTTCCACCAGGTCCTTCATGTAATTGAAGATCAGGTTCCAATACTGCTGTAACCAAGTCTCTCCAGTCTTGTGGAATAATTCTGTTACTAGTTAACCATGAATTTAATATTTGCCTCACAAAAGATGAATGCATACCATATGAGACTATTGCTTCCTTAAATCTCCTCAAATCTAACATTTCCACAGGAATCCAGTCAGCTCTTACACAGCCTTAGGGTTACCTGTCATATGGCAGTTGTCCCTGTATGATGACTGGATAAATTAAGGTTGATTGATAACCTTGGGCTGTTCCTTTCTAATTTCATAATGTGAGGTTGGTTCTCCCTTAAATTCCTCTGTCTTTGTCTGAATATTTCTATTATCTGTTTTAATAAGTTTTCTTAGGGCTTCAAACTTATCAGTCAAAATTACATTATTTTCTTTAATAATTAGTTGTAGGGCTTGCATATTATCAATTTCTCATATTTGGCATTGGTATCAATCAACTTTTTTAGAGATAAAACAAGAATTACCGAACTGATAATGATTATAATTAGCCTTATGTAAATCACAGCTAAGTTAATTATCCCCTAATTTAATTGTTCCATTTTTAAACCATCCATTGTGGAATCATACAGAGACCTAACTCCCTCCATCATACTATGGTTTCCCATTTTTTAATGTGGGAAATTCTCTCCCCACCCCCTCTCTCAACTAATTCCCCCTTTAAGAATTCCCAGTTGTCTCCCCAAATCTGCTGACAATGACAGTGAAGTGTGAGGCTGGCTGCCGCTGTGTGACACGTCTGGGCAGAGAACACAGGCAGCGCACGGCCTGGCTGAGGAACAGCAGCTGAGGAGGGGGTCCAGGGGAAGCCCACAACCCATGGGGAAAAGGAGCCAAAGAGCCAGCTGTCTGAAAGGCGGACACCCAGCGGTGAGGGGCTGACTCCAGTGGCATTTGGAGTCAGATACCTGTGGAGTTTGGGGCTTGTGGAGATTGTTATGGAGAGGCTGCAACAAGTAAATCCCAGACTCACCCAGAGGGTCAGCCTGTGGTGTGGTGACTTGGAGGGGGGTGGGGTGCAGCTCCTATGTGCAGCTCTGGCAGGTGCCTGTAGCTTGCAACAGTTATTTTGTGAATGTGTGCCCCAAATGCTGGATGCCAGATGAAGCGTTAATCTAATTAATCTTTATCAATAAAAAATCAGGAGTCAGATATTAGGATAAGAACCTAGAAGATCAGAGAACAGGCAGCAGCTACCAGTTGCTTCCTACCTCTTCTGTTCCTCCATTCAAAAGGGGCAAGATCTGCTCTCAGCCCTGCTTTACTACTTCCTGTCTCCTCTCTGTCTACAGTCCTCCAAACCTCTATGGTCAGCTAGTGGATAGTTCTGCCTTCTGACTCCAAGCAAGCTTTATTTGTCAGAACACAATCAAAATATCACACAACACTAATATCTAACAAAAGAGACTTCAAACTAAAATTAATCAAAAGAGATTGTAGTGGGTAGCTGTTCCAGCTTTGACCTGGAAGTACTACCCCTAGTGAGGCTTCTGGTAACTGCCATGCCTACCTATGACCTACCCCAGGGTGGGGCCGAGATGGGAGCCTTTAAGACCCAAGATGAAGATGTGCCAGTCCTCTTGGTTCCTGGCGATCCTGAATGCTGGAAGACAGACCAAGTCAGGGTTCTCCAGAGCCGGGGAGCACCTCTGGGAGAGTCTGGTTCCATTCCTGACACAAGGGAGCAGCTGAGTCTAGTTCCGGTTCCCCCAGCAAGCTTAGCCCCCAGACTGGTGAGAGCCGCCATGAGTGAGCCCCTGCCGCCCCCCCCCCCCAGTGCTGGCTCCCGCCTGAGCTCCCAACCAAGCCCAAGGCTTCTCATCAGCTCTCTTGGAAGCAGCTCAGAGGCGGCCTGGTTAAAAAAGATGCCCCTGGGCTGGCTCCCCAAGGGTGCTGCTCCCGTGGCTGCAGAGACCCTGAGAGAGGCTCGGAGCTGTGGCTGCTGGCCATCCACCATCCTTGCCGCCTGGAGTTCTCCATGCCCTGAGCTCAGGCCGCTCAACCTGACACTGGCCTCTAGGCTGAGGGGAGGGCACTGATGGGCCAAGCAGGCCGTGAAAGCCAAGCTGGGCCCTGAAGCTCCGGGGAGTCGCAGGCTACCCGCAGCTCCTTCACACATGCACACAGGACACTCCACTCCCGCCTGCAGCTGCAGCCAGCCAAAGCCTCCAGTGGGACCTGCTTTGGTGCTACACCAGCGACACCCAAAAGAACATCTCAAGGACAGTAAGACAAGCAAACCAATGTTTTATTTCAGGTAAGAGGACTTGATAATTGTACACCTTGAAACTGACTAACAAATTTTGATTTTTCTTATAATATGGCCGAATACATTACTTCACAAGAATTTTAAAACTTTTTTGCCTGTATGATGAATGACGTTTTCCTGGAAATATACAACCTTCCTAAGGTATATCTGGCCTATACCACTTTAGCATTTACCATAATAATTCACACAGCATTCAAACACTGGTTTAATAATAATAACAAATATGAGTCATTACTGGAACTGATACAGGCTTTAAAAGATAGCAATGAAGACTTACATAAAAAGATTCTTTCTCTGGAATCTGCTACCAGGATTTACAAGATAGTAATAAAAATTTACAAAACAGGCTTCTTAGTTTGGGATCTGCTAACTTATTACAAGAACTTCAGTCCATTAATAATAAATGTATAGCCAGATTTGATTTTATTGATAATAAATATGATGAATATGGATAGAACAATAACTCTCCAAGGTGAAGTTATCGCTACTCAGACACTTTATAAAGAAGAAAGATTATTATTAATGGATAACATAAGGTGTATGGAATCATGTGTTTCAGAAGAACATAAAAGGTTGCATGATTCCATAAGAAATCTGGAATCCCCTGCAACAGAGGAGGTTCACTCCCTAGAACAGACCCTAGGTGCTCGTTTGTAAGCTCTGGAAGAAACTCTCAGTAAACATGACTGCTGTGGGATGTATGGCAAATGTGTTGCTAATTAATCAATAAAACACTGATTGGCCGTTGGCTAGGCAGGAAGTATAGGCGGGGCAAGGAGGAGAATAAAGCTGGGAAGTGGAAGGCTGAGTCAGAGAGACACTGCCAGCCGCCATGATGAGAAACAGCTTGTGAAGATGCCGGTAAGCCACAAGCCATGTGGCAAGATATAGATTAAAGGAAATGGATTAATTTAAGCTGTAAGAACAGTTAGCAAGAAGCCTGCCACGGCCATACAGTTTGAAAGCAACATAAGTCTCTGTGTTTACTTGGTCGGGTCTGAGAGGCTGTGGGACTGGCAAGTGAAAGAGATTTGCCCTGACTGTGGGCCAGGCAGGAAAACTCCAGCTACACATGACAAGGGACCTAATAGGCAGAAGGGCAAGACCATACAGGTCGTAACATCTTCAGATGGCTCTCATACAATCGCTTATCTTGTCATCATCCATGGGAGGCCAGCAGATGACACATACCCTGAGCCATATGTGGAATATACATTACAACCTATTTTGATAAGAGATTTCTAAAAATATGAAGGAAGCAATAGTCACATATGGAATACACTCAACACATGTAAGACAGATGTTAAATTTGTGGTCTACCTCACATAGAATCATTCCAGATGACTGGAATCAGTTAATTTCAGCTGTTCTAGAATATAGCCACCAGTTACAATGGAAAAGTTGGTTGAGAGAAGAGGCAAGAAATTTAGAGGAACAAGGTAAACTCAGAGGTTTTGAGATCTCCCAAGATCAAATACTGGGTGAGGGACGTTTCGGTGACAGGAATGTACAAGCCAGTTATGATGAGCATACACTATCCCTATGCCATACAGAAGCTCTAAATGCTTGGGGAAAAATTCCAGAATCTGGAAAACCAACTGAGGTATACACTAAGATATTTCAGGGACCGCAAGAACCTTTTACTGATTTTTTTTTTTTACAAAGGCTGACCACAGTTATAATGAAAGCTGTGTCAGATAAAGGATTAAGACAAGACTGAGTCCTTGGTGTCCAACAATGCTAATACAGAACCATATTTGTTGTAATGTACATATATTTCTACTCTTATTTGAAATGTTTGTATATTGATACAAATGTAAACTTATATTTGTCATACTGTATGTATGTTCTACCTCTGTTTAGGATATTTGGTATATTGATACATATTTAGGATTACTGTTATATTGCATATTGTAATATACATTCCTACCTCTGCTTTAGCTATTTTGTGTATTGTCACAATTTTGAGGTCATTGTCCTTTTACTGTACATTTGCTTACAGACTCTTTACCCTGTTTACGTGAAGCCTTAGTCATTAGGTTATCTAGATAGATAAGACTTATAGATTTATAGTCACCTATGCTTGTCATCTCTATAGTTATGTTACTTAGGTTCTCCAGACTTACAGAAACATATGTCAGATGGGTAGGTAATCTTCAAACACTTCATAGGCCTGGAGAATATGGCATTTAAATGTTTTGATAACTTGGAATTCTGTTGACGTGAGACATGATTGCTCCTGGCAGCACCGATCTGATCCTGAGAGAATGTTGGGCTTCTGAGACATTTCCATTTGGAAGTTTGTGTTCACCTTGGCACAAAATGGACTACTGGGAAAAGAACTGCCCTTGCCTCGACTGCTGATGGTAAAATGGTCTGACAGATACTCTAGGTCTGTAGCCAATTTGAGTGCACCAACGACGCTGAGAAACTTTAGGTGACTGTCCAGGCTGCCAGCTGTCTCTGTCTACTCTTGCAAGACTCCCGAAAGTTGCTTGTGTCCTTCTCCCATTTCTCAAGTATTATTATATTCCTTCTCGGGTCTTTGATGGGATTGAAGACTAACAGTTATAGTTACAATCTTCCTGTATCTTAGCTAGAACATATTAAGTATTAGATTTAGGTTCTTTAGGATAGGACATCTTTTGGAATGATCTCTGAAATGTGCCATTTACCTATGTTCCAGACTTCTCTGGATCTTAGTACATGTCTCTTGTTTGATAGTGTTTGTGTTAGTTGTAGTTCCATCTTGTCTAGGTCATTATCCCTTACTACTTCTGGACAACATTTGATAATCATTCCTATTGTATATAGTTTTGTATTAGGTTAAAACTTTCTTATTTAGACAAAAGGGGGAGATGTAGTGGGTAGCTGTTCCAGCTTTGACCTGTAAGTACTGCCCCTAGTGAGGCTTCTGGTAACTGCCATGCCTACCTATGACCTATGTGGAGTTGCCTTGATAAATCCCCACAATAAGAGATAGAGAAGGACATTTCATAATCATCAAAGGAAAAATACATTAAGATGAAGTCTCAGTTCTGAATATTTATGACCCAAATACAAGGGTCATAATGTTTGTACCCACATTTGTAAAATAAACATTACTAAAGTTTAAATCACACATTAATAGTAGGAGACTTCAATACCCCCACTCTCACCACCAGACAGGTCTGTCAGACAGAAACTTTACAGAGAAATAAGAGAACTAATAGATATTATGACTCAAATGGACTTAATAGACAATTACTCCCACAACCACAAAATAATCAAAATACTAAATATGCAGAATAAAGAAAGAATACTAAAAGTTGCAAGGTAAAAGGCCAACTAACATTTGAAGGCAGACTTATTAGAATTACATCTGAATTCATAATGGAGACTCTAAAAGCCAGAAGGGCCTGGATAGATAGATGTCTTGCAGACTCTCAGAGACCACAGATGCCAGCCCAGACTACTATACCCAGCAAAACTTTCAATCACTGTAGATGGAGAAAATAAGATATTCCACAATAAAGTCAAATTTAAACAGTACCCATCTACAAATCCAGCCCTAGAGAAGGTGCTAAAAGGAAAACTCCAACCTAAGGAGGTTAACTATCCCCACACACAGGAAATAATCTCACACCAGCAAAATCAAAAGAAGGGAAACACAGGCAGACAGACAGACAGACAGACAGACAGACAGACACACACACACACACACACACACACACACACACTGCCACCACCACCACCACCACCACCACCACCACCAAAATAACAGGAATTAAGAATCATTGGTCACTAATATCCCTCAATATCAATGGACTCAATTCCCAATAAAAAGACACAGGCTAACAGAATGGATGCAAAAACAGGATCCATCCTTCTGCTGTATACAAGAAACATACCTTAACATCAGAGATGGACATTACCTCAGAGTAAATGGTTGGAAAAAGATTTTCCAGCAAATGACCCAAGAAGCAAGCTGGTGTAACCATCGTAATATTTAACAAAATAGACTTCCAACCAAAATCAGAAGGACATTTCATACTCAATTAAAGGAAAAACTGACCAAGATGACATTTAAGTTCTGAACATCTATGTTCCAAATGTAAGGGGACCCACATTTGTAAAAGAAGCATTACTAGAGCTTAAACCACACATTGAACCTCATACGTTAATAGTGGGAGATCTCAACACCTCACTCTCATCCATGGACAGGTCATCCAGACAGAAACTAAACAGAGAAATAATGGAGCTAACAGACATGATTCAAATGGACCTGTAAGATATCTACAGAACATTTTACCCAAACACAAAAGAATATACCTTCTTCTCAGCACCTCACAGAACCTTCTCTACAACTGACCACACACTTGGTCACAAAGCAAGTCACAGTATATATAAAAAAATTGGAATAATCCCTTGTATCTTATCAGATCATCATGAATTAAGACTGAATTTCAACAGCAACAGAAACAACAGAAAACCTATAAACCCATGGAAACTGAACAACTCTTTACTGAATGACCACTGGGTCAAGGAAGAAATAAAGACAGAAATAAAGACTTTCAAGAATTCAATGAAAATGAATGCACAACATACCCAAATTTATGAGACACAATGAAAGCAGTGCTAAGTGGAAAGTTCACAGCACTAAATATCTACATAAGGAAATTAGGGAGGTCTCATACTAGCAACTTAACAGCACACCTGAAAGCTCTAGAACAAAGAAGCAAATTCACCCAGGAGTAGATGCCTAGAAATAATCAAACTCTAGGCTGAAATCAATAAAATAAAAACCAAGAGAACAATACAAAGAATCAATGAAACAAAGAGTTGGTTCTTTGAGAAAATCAGCAAGACAGACAAACCCTTATCCAAACTAACCAAAAAGCAGAGAGAAAATATCCAAATTTACAAAATCAGACACAAAAAGGGGCACATAACAGCAGATACTGAGGAAATCCAAAGAAACATTGTCATATTTCAAAGACCTGTATTATACAAAATTGGAAAATCTAAAAGAAATGGACAATTTTCTTGACTACCACATACTGAAATTAAATCAAGACCAGATAAACAATTTAAATAGACCTATAACCAGTAAGGAAATAGAAGCAATTATTAAAAGTCTCCCAACCAAAAAAAGCCCAGAGCCAGATGGTTTCAGCATGGAATTCTACCAGACCTTCAAAGAAGAGCTAATACCAATACTCCTCAAATTGTTCCACACAATAGAAACAGAAGGAACATTGCCAAGTTCTTTTTAGGCTGCTATGATTAGCCTGATACCCAAACCACACAAATACGCAACTAAGAAAGAGAATTATAGACCAATCTCCCTCATGAACATTGATGCAAAAATATGCAATAAAATACTAGCAAACTGGATACAAGAACACATCAAAAAAAATCATTCACCATGATCAAGTAGGCTTCACACCAGAGATTCAGGGATGGTTCAACATACAAAAATCTTTTCAATGTAATCCACCATATAAACAAACTGCAAGAAAAAAAAAAAAACACATGAACATCTCATTAGATCCTGAAAAAATCTTTGACAAAATTCAACACTCCTTCATGATAATGGTCTTGCAGAGATCAGGGATACAAGGATCATACCTAAACATAATAAAAAGCAATATACAGCAAGCCTACAGCCAACATCAAATTAAATGGAGAGAAACTCGCTGGGCGGTGGTGGCACACGCCTTTAATCCCAGCACTCGGGAGGCAGAGCCAGGTGGATCTCTGTGAGTTCGAGGCCAGCCTGGGCTACTAAGTGAGTTCCAGGAAAAGGCGCAAAGCTACACAGAGAAACCCTGTCTCGAAAAACCAAAAAATAAAATAAAATAAAATAAAATAAAATAAAATAAAATAAAATAAATGGAGAGAAACTCAAAGCAATTCCACTAAAATCAGGAACAAGATAAGGCTGTCCACTCTACTCTCTATATATCTATTCATTATAATACTCGAGGTTCTAGCTAGACAACTAAAAGATCACAAAAAGAGATCAAGGGGATACAAATTGGAAAAGAAGTCGTCAAACTTTCACTATTTGCAGATGATATGATAGTATATGTAAGTGACCCCAAATTCTACCAGGGAACTCCTACAGCTGATAAACTTTTTCAGTAATGTAGCTGGATACAAGATTAACTAAAAAAAAATCAGTAGCCCTCCTATATACAAATGATAAACGGGCTGGGAAAGAAATCAGAAAAACAACACCCTTCACAATAGCCACAAATAATATAAAATATCTTGGGGTAACTCTAGCCAAACAAGTGAAAGACCTGTATGACAAGAACCTTAAGTCTTTGAAGAAAGAAATTGGAGATGATATCAGAAAATGAAAAGATCACCCATGATCTTGGATCAGTAGGATTAACGTAGTAAAAATGGAAATATTACTAAGAGTAATCTACAGATTCAATGCAATCCCCATCAAAACCCCAAGAAAATTCTTCAGAGACCTCGAAAGAACGAAACTCAACTTCATATGGAAAAACAAAAAACCCAAGATAGCTAAAACAATCCTTTACAATAAAGGAACTTCCTCAAGACCCAGCTATACCACTCTTGGGCATATACCCAAGGAATGCTCAGTCATACCACAAGGACACTTGCTCAGTTATGTTCATAGCAACATTAGTCATAATAGTTAGAACCTAGAATCAATCTAGATGCCCCTCAACCAAAGCATTCTTGGATAATGGATAAGGAAAATGTAATACATATACACAATGGAGTACTACTCAGCAGTAAAAAACAATGACATCATGAAATCTGCAGGCAAATGGATGGAACTAGAAAATATCATCCTGAGTGTGACAACCCAGACTCAGAAAGACAAATACGGTATGTACTCACTCATAAGTGGATATTAGATGTGAAGTAAAAGAACAGGCTACAATCCACAGCCCCAGAGAGGCTAAGTAACAAGGAGAGCCCAAAGAAGATGCATGGATTTCCCTGGGAATGGGAAATAGAAGAGAGCTACTGGGTAAACTGGGAGTGGAGGGCATGGGGGGATCAGAGCATGAGGGATTGGGTTGGGTGGGCTGGGGGCAGGATGGAGAGGGAGAGTAATGAAAGATGTCTTGATGGGGGGTGGCATTTCTAGATTAGGGAGAAACCTAGCGCCAGGGAAACTCCCAGAAATGCACGAGGATGACCTCAGCTAAGACTCCTAGCAATAGAGGAGAGGGTGCCTGAATTGACTTTCCCCTGTAATCAGATTGGTGACTACCCTAATTGTCATCAGAGAGCATTTATCCAGTAACTGATGGAAGCTGACGCAGAGATCCACAGCCAAGCACTGGGCCGAGCTCAGGGAGTTCTGTTGAAGTGAAGCAGGAGGGATTGTACAAACCAGGGAGGTCAAGGTCATGGCAGGGGAACCCACTGAGACAGCTGACCTGTGCCCTCTGTATGTATGTGACAATTGTGTAGCTTGGTCTGTTTGTCGGGCTCCCAGGCGTGGGATCAGGACCCGTCCCTGGTGTTTGAACTGGCTTTGGGGAACCTATTCCTATGCTGGGATGCCTCGTCCAGCATTGATGCAGGAGAGGAGTTTGGTCCTGCCTCAGTTTGGTGTGCCATGCTTTGTTGATGCCTATAGTAGGCCTGCCCCTTTCTAAACTGAGAATGAGAAGTGGATGAGGGGGTGTAGATGGGAGGTGGGGCAGGGGACAGGAGGATGGAGGGGAAACTGTGGTCGGTATGTAAAATAAATGAAAAAAATTTATTTAATTTAAAAAAAAGAAATGGCTTGCTCTGAAGACACCAAGACTACATGCTGCTGGTTTCTCCGATATAACCTTGCCCATCCTGCCCAAATCTGTACAGCTTAGAGACTGACCGAACTGGAACAGTGGAAAATGAAGAAATGACAGACACAAATGCGGAAAAGGTGAGATGAGATAGGCTGATGAGAGATTTGTCATCAGCACCTGGAAACTCAGAGCATTTGCTACAGACAGCACCAGTGAGGAGGAGGGGCTGCCATAGCCAATCTCAGTGGCAGGTCTCTGTAGGGGAGCTGCCTCCGTCTGGGGCTGCAGTCATCCAGGGGGAGGAAGCTGGGGTTGGTAGTTTCTGCACACACTGGTCCTAGCTAAAGGTCAGCCCTTTGCCATACTCTGATCGGGGAGGGCCTTGCCATTCCTCTAAGCCTGACCTGAGGAAGGCCTGGCCACTCCCATGGGTCTGAGGCATTGGGGCCCTTCACACAGCTGTGCTCATATCAACAGTACATATTCACTCAGGACTTCATCCGCTCCCCACACTATCCTGACCGGCACACCCAGCTAGAACCCATCACACGTTATGGAAGGTGATCTAGTTTCATTTTCAGTTGCTATGATAAAATATCCGGATAAAGAGCAGATTTGTTTTAGCTCACAGATCCAGAGGGATGGAGTCCACCACAAAGAGAAGACAGGCGGCAGGCTGGAAAGGCACGGCAGCATAATGACAGAGGGAAGCTGGCCCAACATATCACATCCACACTCAGAAATCAGGGGCGTGGGGGATGACACAGAGACAGAGACCACAAAATGGGACAATAAAATCACAAAGCCCAGGACCAGTGACTTCAGCAGGGCTCCACCTCCCAAAGGTCCATAACCTCCCACATGGAGCCAGCAGCTGAGAACCCAGTGTTCAAACACAGGTGCCCATGGGAAACTTCATCTTCAAACCACAAAAGGCATCATGGACATACGATAGAACTGGAAACCTGAAGGCAGAGGTCTCAGAAGAGCATCTCCCACATGAGCCTGGGATTCACATTATCCTCCATTCTTCTCAGTGTCCCATAACCTGAAACACAGTAAAAACATAGAAGGTGTTGTAGAATATTATTTTAAAATGTGTTACATTTGTTTATGTTGCATTTGTCTAACTCTGTGAAGCCGTTACTTTGCCTGTCTAAAATACCTGATGGTCTAACAAAGATCTGAATGGGGCCAGGTGGTGGCACACGCCTTTAATCCCAGCACCCAGGAGGCAGAGCCAGGCAGATCTCTGTGAGTTCGAGGCCAGCCTGGTCTACAGAGTGAGATCCAGGACAGGCACCAAAACTACACAGAGAAACTTTGTCTTGAAAAAAAAAACCAAAAAAAAAAAAATCTGAATGGGCCAATAGCAAGGCAGGAGAAAGGATAGGCAGGGCTGGCAGGCAGAGAGAATATATAGAAGGAGAATTCTGGGAGAAGAGATCAAGGAGCCAGAGAAGGAGGAGGACTCCAGGGACCAGCCAACCAACTACACAGTAAACCACGGAGTAAGAGTAAGATTTACAGAACTAAGAGAATGGGAAAAGCCCCGAGGCCAAAGATAGATGGGATGATTTAAAGTTAAGAAAAGTTGGAAAGGAACAACCCAAGCTAAGGTCAGACCAGGCATTTATAATTAAGAATAAGCCTCTGTGTGTGATTTATTTGGGAGCTGGGTGGCGGCCCCCACAAAAGAGTAAAGCCACCAACATGGGGCTCAAATATCCATCTAGAGCCTGAGAAAGCTGAACAAGAACAATAAAAAGGGATATGGCTCCTTTAAGAGTTTCAGTCAGACAGTTTTTGCTGATCACTGAGCCCTTGAGCACCTAGTACATTAAGTAGAAACAAACAAACAAAAACAAAAACTAAGTAAAAATGCCTGCTACAGTGTAAGCATCGGCATTCAAGAGCTCTAGGAAGGTTGAATGCAGTTCCTGGTCAGACAAACCTCCGACCGGAAGCTAGTTTTGTGCTTGGTTTTCACAACCCAAGAAGTAGGCAGAGCCAGCTGAGAGCCACAGGCGGAGGATCCAGCTGTAGGTTAGCAGTTTAAAGGTTTGCTCATACAGTCAAAAAAAGGCTGAAAATACACAATAAAAGAGGTGCAGATGGAAAAACCTCTAAACAGGTTACAGTGTGTTTAACAATGTATGTAGGCTTAAGAAAAGAAAAAGGGTGTAGTCATAGAAAGAAAGAAATAGTTTAAAAATGAAGTCTTTAAAAAAGTAATAGAAAAAGAACAAGCCATATAGAGATGGGAAATACACAGGGAGTCTGGATCCTGTATGTTATTGTGCTGATTTTGAATTTTTTGAATGGTAATGACCAAATGACAGCTGCTGGCAGACATGGGCTTGTGAACAGGACTAAAATTGAACCAACCAAGATACTTTAGGGCTACCTTAACTTTAAAAAAAGAAGTAAAAAAAATACATCTGTCAAAAGGAAATCAAAAATGCTTTGAAGTTTGGTTCCCACAGGAGATAAGAGACTATGGATTCCTTCAGGGTTAATATGGATCAGGTGTGATCAGGGGAGACCCCCTGAAACTTGACAGGTGATATCTATCAGCAAAGGTTACTGCTGGTCTTCCCAGGACTTGGTGATTATCTCAAAAATTTCTCAGGGACCCTAAAGATACTTCATCCATATTCAGCAGGAAGTAGTCTAAAGAACTATGTCCAAATTCCCAAAATATTAGTTATGAATGTTTGTTTTCATCTAAAGGGGGTTCATTATAAAAAGACTAGATAGAGTATATTATTGAATCTATTATAAACTAAGAGACAACTGATCTCAAATATTTTGTATTTGTAAGGACTTTTGTATATTGATATAAATTTAAGGAAATTTTTGTTGCAACACACTATGTGTGTTTCTGTTCTTGTTTGGGGGATTTTTGTATACTGATAAAAATTTAAGATTATTTTTGTTACAACATATTGTATGTATGTTTCTATTTTTGTTTGAGGTATTGTGCCTATGCAGTTCACTTGGAAATGTAGGGTAAAGATCTAGTTTTTGAAAGCTATTATTATAAACTATATAGAATAATCAGAAAACCTAGGTTAGTGGTTAGTCATTTATAACAATCAAAATTATAGATATGTTCAGTATGCTTTCCAGATCATATAGAAATATATTTTGATAGAAAGATGGTCTTCAGACCTTTTAAGGACGTATAGAATATGGCATTTAAAATGTTAACTTAAAGTTTTTCATGACAATGAGACAACTCTGCTCCTGGCAGCACCAATTTACTTCAGAGAAGATGATGGGCATCAAAGAAACTCGTTATGGAGTTTGCTTTCATTGTGGCAAGGTTAGCCACTGGGCAAAGAAACTGATTTTGCCTTGACTGCTTGACTGTGTGCTGTGCAGACTGGACATGCAGGACCCAAAGTGACTTTGAACTTTGTCAAAACAAAATGGGATGGTCCTTCAGGGTTCCTGGTTCACAGAAGAGTCTGCCAGATATTACACAGGACACAGAGGAAAGTGACTGACGAACTTTGCCAAGACAAGGCAGGACAATCCAAAATTCCTGCTTCATAGTAAATCTGCCAAAGACTCTAGGCCTGTAGATTGAAGACGGATGCCCCAACATTGCAGCAGAAACTTTGGGTGACTGTCTAGGCAGTCAAATGTCTCTGTCATTGCTGGAGTTTTGGAAGTTGTTTGCAATGCACTTTTTGTTAACTCAAATAATATTATCCTTCTGGGGCCTTTGATGGAGTTGAAGACTAGATAGTTATAGTTGCAGTTTTCCTTAGTTATAACAGAAAAGTAAATTAGGTGTAAAATTTTGTGTTCACTAAGATAGGATAGATAATGCATTATTTTCTCTGAATATGCTAACTACAAATGGACAGAATATTGTAAATTAATTCTTACTTAACAACTTTTTGTTGTGTATAGTTTTACTATGTTAAAGTTAAAATCTTTATATTTATTTCGACATAAGGAAAGAAATGTTGTAGAATATTATTTTAAGATGAGTTACTTTTGTTTATGGTGCATTTGCTTAACTCTGTGAAACTGTGTTACTGTGCCTGTCTAAAACACCTGACGGTCTAATAAAGAATTGAATGGCCAATAGCAAGGCAGGAGAAAGGATAAGTGGGGCTGGCAGGCAGACAGGAGTATATAGAAGGAGAAATCTGGGAAGAGGAGTAAAGATCAAGGAGCCAGAGAAGGAGGAAGATTCCAGGGACCAGCCACACAGCTACACAGCAAGCCACAGAGTAAGAGTAAGATTTACAGAAGTAAGAGAACAGGAAAAGCACCAAGGCCAAAGACAGATGGGATAATTTAAAGTTAAGAAAAGCTGACTAGAAATAAGCCAAGCTAAGGCCAGGCATTTAGAATTAAGAATAAGTCTCCATGTGTGATTTATTTGGGAGCTGGGTGGCAGGCCCCTAAAAAGAGTAAAGCCAAACAACAACACAAAGATGCTCTGAGTGTTCCATGGGCCAGTGCTATGTTAGGAGCAGCTGTGAGCAACAGGTACTATTCCTATGCCAGCAGTCAGCTTGACACATTTCATGGGTATCTGCTCACTACAAATGAAGTGTGTCCTAGAGACAGACATTGAGAGACTCACCCAAGGTGACAGTTACTAAATTGTCAGCGGGGACTGAAACCCAAGCTTCCTTCGTTCTTCCTCGCCACCTTCAAGCAGGAGAGTCTGTGTGACTACCAGTTTACAGAGTAGGCGCAGTTTCCTTCCAGACTGCCTTGCCTCCTTCCTTAACGCTTCCTTAATGCTCTCATCCCATAATTAGCACCCAGAACAAGGCCGGCCAGTGTTAGGCATTCTCTAAACATTTGCTTAATGAGTATGTAAGTACAATGAGAAGACTCAGCGGCAGCTACTGATTGAAATGGCAGATAAACTAAACTCACTCATGCTAAACTACAAACTCCAGGGAGTTTGTGGACAGACCTCAGTGAGCACACCTGCACAGCATGCATGAGGCCCTGGGTTTCATCCCCAGGACCAAAAAGAAATCCCTAACTGTGTTATGCCTGATCCAAACAACTTTTGAAATATTAATTGCTATTGTGCACTCAGTATTCCCTATTATTTCCTGTTACTCTCCTTCCCCGCTCCCCAGCTAAATGATTTGGCTACATATTCCAGGAGTTACTTTTTTAGTAGAAAGGCCAAGAAAAATCTTGGAGGCCATGAAAGTTTCAAATATCTCAAAGCGTGCAACAGCACATTCCAGACTACAGGGAGGGGGGAAAGACTGGAGGGATGCAGGCGTAAGGATACACTGAGCCCCTGAGGAAAGGGGAGCCAATACTGTCCCTGTGGTTTATTCAGAAAGAAAAACAGAAGCTGGCACAGTGGTGCATGCCTACAATCCCAGCACCCAAGAGGCTAAGGCAGGAGAATTGCCAGTTCCAGGCCATCTGTCTGGGCTACATAGCAAGACCCTGTCTACTCCTCACCTTCAGAAAATGTTTCTGTCACCCAAGTTTGACCCAGTTCTGAAGACTGTGGAAACAACGCAGACGTGACATGCAGAGGCAAAGCTTGGAAAACAGGCCTTGGTTGGAGCACCGCCCACTTTTTCTTGCTTTCTTCTGAAGGAGTCTTCTTAGACCCCCACATGGCACCTAAGCCAGGACAGAAGCACACAGTCCTCTGAGCCGAAGAATCAAGACAGATTCTGACAGAGCCAGGTGGGTGAGGCAAGTGGCCAAGAAAGCCCAAGTTCCCTAAGCTGTGGCACACATGGAAGACACAGAGTGACCCCACCCCACGCAACTGAAGGGAGCACAGAGGTGGCAGAGTGCTGTGAACAGCCCACAAAGATCCTTTCCACCTTTGAAAGGACCAAAGGCACAAGAAAAATCCTGCAAGCAGCAAGTGACTCAGCGGAGACCTGACCTGGCAGGAGCTGGGATGGACCGTGGGCAGAACATAGCAGAGGGCAACTGAGGGACAGGAAAAGGCCCTTGGCCTCCCTCCCAGATGTGGTGACTGATCAGGGACAGCCAAACTTGTCCGTCCCTTGGCCCAGGACTTAGCACAGTGAGAGGGTACTGGACCAGTCCTGGAGTGGCTGGGAGGAAGCTGCTGCATCCTCCGCTCTGCAGCTATGGGAGCAGCCAAGCGCTGGCCTCAGCTCAGCACCTGTGCGCTAAATGGAGATAAGCAAGTGTGTTGGGAACCAAGTCGAGGTCAGACAGTTGCAGGTTGACTGGGATAAGGAGCAAATCTAAGTGCCTCCTCCCTGCCCTCCTGGGAGGACCTAGGGACTCAACCCAGACTCTTCTCTGAACTCTCAATGTGCAACTCAGGCTTCACCTGTGAGCAGAGTCCTCCCTGTTGCCAGCGGCTTACAAGCAGGCTTTATTAACTGAGATCTGGCCATAGGAGGGCCCCCATTAGTCCTTTCTCTATTAATCAGATGAATGGATGAAGGAAGGAGGAGAACAACCATGTAGGAGAATCCTACTCACACCAGAGCTCAGGCCCTTCTTCTAGGTACAATGGTTCTCAGAAAGCCTGCTCTGCGTCCTCCCCACTCCTTCAGCCAGCCCTCTGAAGGCACATAGCAGGTAGCACCATCATGGCCATCAGCCTACCCTCATCTCTTCCCTCACCTTGCTGGCTTTCTGCTCAGCTGAAATGGGGATCTTGAAAGAGAGGACTCTGTCAATCACCAGGCCCACATGCAGAGGTTGCCGACAGCCCTAGAGTCAGGCAACACACATGAACAACTTCTTCCCAGACCTTATTTCCTGGTTTTGGCTCCCACTCTCAGCTGAGAAACAGCTGGACAACAGTGGGCCATCTCCAGCCATTGGCATCAAGCTTGGCCTGATGCTGGTACAGGGGACTATCAATACTCTACAAGTGTTACCACTTCCAAGGGACGGAGGAGATACCTGAGTAAGTCACAGAGGACAGGACCTCAGTGCTCAGGACATAACACGGCAAGGACTCACTCTCACCTCCTCTTTCCTCTCAAGGTCACCAGACCAATTTTCTTAAGGAGGAAATCTTTGTGTTCGTTCAAACCCCATATGTCCCCATGTCCTTTCTCTCATACAGTTCAAGCCAATAGCCCCAGCACTAAGGAGACAGAGTCTGGAGGGTCAAGGCTAGCCTGGGCTACATATGATTTCAGTGCCAGCTCAGACTACCTAAAAAAGTGGATTGTTCATTCGTTACACTGGACCCAGTTCTCAGGGTCACACTAGGCACTGCAACAAAGCACAAGCTACAGCCTTCCCTCCTCTGCTGTGCACACCTCCTGGGGATCCCTCAGACCATCTCCCCCGGCCTCTACTTCCCCCAGCCTCTAACACCAGCAAGCATCCCCCCAGCCCCACCCCCATGAACACACCAGCCAAGCAGACCAGTAAAACGAGCAACACACCCAAACATGCTGAAAATCCAGAGAGGAAACAGAAAACAAGGAACAAAACTCCCACCCAACTGAGACAAACCCAGAAATTGGCACTAGAACTATAATCACCCCAAACCCAGATGCCTGGATGCCAACATAAGAACATAACAACAGTCAGGGAAATATGACTCCACTAGAGCTCAGCTGTCCTACCACAGCAGGCCCTGAGTATTCCAACATAGCTAGAGTGCAAGAAAAATACCTTACACCAACTATATGAAGATGGTAGAAGTCCTTAAAGAGGAAATGAATAAATTCTCAAAGAAATCCAGGAAAACACAAACAAACATTTGGAGGAAATGAATAAATCCCTTAAAGACAGCTAAGAACAAACAAACAAATGAAGGAAACACATAAAACTGTTCAAGACCTGAAGACAGAAGTGGAAGCAATAAAGAAAACACAAAATGAGGGAATCTGGGAATGAAAAATTTAGGAATGAGAACAGGAAGTAAGACAAGCTTCACCAACTGATTACAAGAGATAGAAGAGAGAATCTTGGGCACTGAAGATATGTAGAAGAAATGAATACATCAGTTAAAGAAAATGTTAAATCTAAAAAATCCCAACATAAAACATCCAGGAAATCTGGGGTATTATGAAAAGGCCAAACCCAAGAATATTAGGAATAGAGAAAGGGGAACAGCAGATCAAAGGCCCAGAAAACATTTTCAACAAAATCATAGAAGGAAAATTGCCTAACCTAAAGAAGAAGATGACTATAAGAAAAGGTACAAGAAGCATGCAAAACACCAAATAGCTTGGACCAGAAAAAAGTCCCCTCACCACATAATAATCAAAACACTAAACATATAGAGTAAAGAAAGAATATTAAATGCTGAAAAGGAAAAAGACCAAGGAACATATAAAGGCAGACCTATTAGAATTACACCTGACTTTTCAATAGAGACTCCAAAAACCAGAAGGTCCTGGACAGACATGCTGCAGACTCTAAGAGAACACAGATGCCACCCAGACTACTATACCCAGCAAAACTTTCAGTCACCCTAGATGGAGAAAATAAGATATTCCATGATAAAGACAAATTTAGGCAACATCTATCTACAAACCCAGCCCTACAGAAAGTGCTAGAAGGAATGTAATCCAAACCAATGTTAACTACACACATGAAAACACAAATAATAAATAATCTCACACCAGCAACACCAAAAGAAGGGAACCCCCCCACACACACACACCACCACCACCACCACCAATAACAACACAACAGGAACAACAATCATTGTTCACTGATTTCTCTCAATATCAATGGCCTCAATTCCCCAATTAAATAATAAGATTAAAATAATGGATATGAAAACAGGACTTATCCTTCTGCTGCATATAAGAAACACATCTCAACATCTAGGATAGGTATTGCCTTAGTGTACAGAGTTGGAAAAAGATATTTCAAGCAAATGACGATAAGAAACAAGCTGGTATAGCCATTTTAATATCTAACAAAATAGACTTCAAACCACAATTAATCAAAAGAGATGGGAAAGGATGCTACATATTAATCAAAGGAAAAATCCACCAAGATGATATTTCAATTCTTAATCTACGCCCCAAACACAAGGGCACCCACTTAATAAAAGAAACACTACACAGCGTAAATCACACACTGACTCTCACACACTGATAGTGGGAGACTACAATACCCAACTCTCACCAATGAACAGGTCATCCAGACAATAACTAAGCAGGGAAATAATGGAGATAACAGACATTATAAACCAAATGAACCTAAAATATTTACATAATACTCCATCCAAAAACAAAAGAATATAACTTCTTCTCAGTACCTCATGGAACTTTCTCTAAAATTGATAACATACTTGGACACAAAGCAAGTCTCAACTGATACAAGAAAATTGAAATACTCCCCTGGATCCTATCAGACCCCAATGTGCAGCTGGACATCAACAATAACAGAAGCAACACAAAGCTTACAAACTCATGGAAACTGAACAAGTCTCTACTCAATAAAAAATGGATCAAGATAGAACTAAAAAAAATCAAGACTCTCTAGAATTCAATGAAAGTGAATATACAAGATACTCTAACTTATGGGACACAATGAAAGTAGTCCTAAAAGAAAAGTTCATGGCATGAAGTGCCTACATAAAAAAATGGAGAGATCTCATACTATCAACTTAACAGCACACCTGAAAGCTCTAGAACAAAAAGAAGTAAGCACATCCAAAATGAGTGGGTGGCAAGTCAGGGCTGAACTCAATAAACAGAACAAATAAAAACAAACAGAATACCAAGAACCAGTGAAACAAAGAGTTGGTTCTTTGAGAAAAACAACAAGATAGATAAACCTTTATCCAAACTAACTAAAAGACAAAGAGAATATCCAATTTAATAAAATCAGAAAAGAAAAGGTGGACATAACAACAGACACTGAAGAAATCCAAATAATCATAAGACATACTTTTTAAAACCTGTATTCCACCCGATTGGAAAATCTAAAAGAAATAGACAATTTTCTGGACAGGTACCACATACCAAAATTAAATCAAGACCAGATAAACAATTTAAAAAGAACTATAGCCCCTAGTGAAATAGAAACAGTCATTAAAAGTCCCCCAAACAAAAATTTTTAAAAAAGCCCAAGGGTAGATGGTTTTAGCAAAGAATTCTACCCAACTTTCAAAGAAGAGTTAACACCAATACTCCTCAAATTATTCACAAAACAGAAACAGAAGGAATATTGCCCAATTAACTTTATGATGCCACTTACCTTGATACCCAAACTACATAAAGATTCAACAAAGGAAGATAATTACAGACCAGTTTCCCTTAAGAACATAGATGTAAAATTACTCAATAAAATGCTTGCAAACTGAATCCAAGAACACATAAAAAAATCATCCATCATAATTAAGGTTTCATCCCAGAAATGTAGGGATGGTTCAACATACAAAAATCAGGAAATGTAATCCACCATAGGAAGAAAAAAAAACACATGATCATCTTATTAGATGCCAAGAAAGCCTTTGACAAAATCCAACACCATCTCATGATTAAAGTCCTGGAGAGATTAGGGAAACTACGGACATACCTAATCATAACAAAGGCAATTTACAGAAAACCTGTAACAAACACCAAATTAAATGAAGAGAAAAATCAAAGCAATTCCACTAAAATCAGGAATAAGACAAGGCTGTCCACTCTCTCCATATCTATTCAATATAGTATTTGAAGTTTTAGCTAGAGCAATAAGACAACTGAAGGAGATAAAATTGGAAAGGAAGAAGTCAAAGTATCTTTGTTTACAGATGATATAATATGCATAAGTGACCCGAAATATTCTACTAGGGAACTTCTACAGTTGATAAACACTTTCAGCAAAGTGGCTGGATACAAGATTAACTCAAAAAAATTAGTAGCCCTGCTATGGAATAATCCTTCTGTATACTGTGAATATGTATTACTTTCATTGGTTCATAAAAAGTTGACAGGCCAGTAGCTAGGCAGGAAGTTAGGTGGGAAAGCCAAACTGAAAATGATGGAAAGGAGAAGGGCAGAGTCAGAGAAGACATCAACAGGTGAAGAGGGAGCAAGACATGCTGAAGGACAGGTAAAGCCATAAGCCACATAGATTAACAGAAATTACTTAATTTAACTTGTAAGAGCTAGTTAGTAACAAGCCTGAGCTATTGGCTGAGCATTTATAATTAATATTAAACTCAATGTAGTTATTTGAAAACTTCTGCCTACATAGCCCTCCTATACACAAATGACAAATGGACTGAGGAAGAAATCAGGAAAACAGCACCTTTCACAATAGCCTCAAATAATATAAAATATTTATTTTATATATATAAAATATATGAATATAAAATATTCACTCGAACCAAGCAAGTGAAAGACTTACATGATTAAAAACTTCAAGTCTTTGAGGAAAGAAATTGAAGAAGATATCAGAAGATGGAAAGATCTCCCATGCTCATGGATCAGTAGGATTAACATAGTTAAAATGG